>NC_085089.1:6669051-6679051 GCF_963422355.1 Corticium candelabrum | reverse complement strand
GGTGAGTGTGTAGGTGTGTGTGTGTGTGTGTGTGTGTGTGTGTGTGTGTGTGTGTGTGTGTGTGTGTGTGTGTGTGTGTGTGGTGTGGTGTGTGTCTGTCTGTGTGTGTGTGTGTGTGTGTGTGTGTGTGTGTGTGTGTGTGTGTGTGTGTGTGTGTGTGTGTGGTGTGTGTGTGGTGTGTGTGTGTGTGTGTGTGTGTGTGTGTGTGTGTGTGTGTGTGTGTGTGTGTGACTTGAAGAGACACAAAATGCATTGCTGAAAGAGAAAACCTATACATGAGCAAAAAGGAGCCATTGAATGCCAGACATGAAACAAGTTCTTTCGAAGCAAAGGAGGCTATACAATACAAATGCATCGATATTCATGGGAAAACTTTTTTATGACTTTGTCCTTGTCTCCCTGAAGGGGTAGCATGTCCCTGTAGACGGAAGCAATACAGGAGGAGGAGGTGTGAGTGTGTGTGTGTGTGTGCAGCGTTCTTGCCAGGATTTTTTGCCAACCATCGTTAAGACGTCATTAAATATAATGACATCATCAAATGTTGATGTTGACATATTTGGTAGTAACATCATAAAATTACCTTATCTGTTCCCTACTTGTATTAGAGTCAGATGCATGTATATTAGTACGAGTAGATAACCTATGTTCCTATATGAGACAAAATATGATAGACATAAACCACAATTTTAAAAAGGGCGGTTAGCTAACTAACAAAACGTCAGAAGACTCTATGTAAGTCTTGAAGTTACTGCATGATTGGTAGCCTATTCAATATAATTGCCACTCAGATCTTGTTGAAAAGCTCATTGAACATAACTTTGTTACACACAACACAGACAGACAGACAGATAATGTACAGCAGATTATTACGATGACAAGTTGACTCAATAAAACTGGAATATTATGAGCTGACCTAAGAGAGTAACGGTGTACAGTACAATACATGAGACTGAATATAAACAGCAATTAGTAGAGCACCTGCTGCAACCACAGCCTCATTTAATAGCACTTCTTTGTGTGAAAGGTCAACAGGAATTCACATCAACTAAATACCAACAAGGAGACCATGCACTCTCTAGCACAGGGAATCCGACAGAAAACCCTGTCAGATTTATAGATGTTTTGTGGGGTTTTCTAGGGTGTGCCTACGTATAACCACAAGGCTTGAAATACCACATCTCTTGAACCACGCCTTCTGCCTTACATTTCGGTTGCAAGAACCGCTGTCAGCATTTTGCAGCGTACATCGTGACCCTCTCCATCTGTAAACTCATCTACAACAGAGAAACAGGCAGATGGAATGCTCTCAACTGAACTACGGCACGAGTTCGTAGTGCAGTCCACTGCCCACCGTAACCCTTCAAAACCCTGAAACATCCCAGATCCCTTGCATAACCCTAGCAAACCATTTAATTAAGATTACCAATTGCAAGTTACCGGTATATACAACTGTTGTCCAGTCGCAGCAGTAATTACTGATCTAGGACTTGGTGAAGATCGTTCCAATGATGGCAGCAAAACAATCTAATGCAAGTTAGCAATTCATCAATGTTGTATACAAATGCTAATCTCGAGAATGTTTCTCAAGAAATTTCTTACAGTCCTGACTTCATGAACAGCGCACAAATTAACTTGGGCTACAGCTTAGCTAGGATTACCAGATGACATGAGAATATGTATGGTTCTGTAGCAACTTTGGGACCATCAAGACCACTAACGTCTTTAGATAGATCCTGATCCCACTCTATAAGCATGCTAAGGCTTTCCAATTTTGTTCCCAACCGTCAATAATTGCTGTTTTCCCCTCCCCAAACGTCCCTTCCTTGTCCCAACCATCAAAATGACGGTACTGGCGAGAACACTGGTGTGTGTGTGTGTGTGTGTGTGTGTGTGTGTGTGTGTGTGTGTGTGTGTGTGTGTGTGTGTGTGATCATGCTAATTAACTCACCTGGCTGCTCAAACCTCTTATTATTAATGAAATAAACAATAACAAATAACAATAACAAACATTGTAACACTGTTTGTCGTGCTCAACCAGATCAGTCTTGGTTGTACTGTCTTTTGCAAGCATCGGAAGCAAACCCTGCCTCAGAGGTGCTTAGACAATCATGACTGTCTAGACAGAAGACATGACTTTAAGAGGGATTTTTATTATACTATTTACAATTACTGTAAAAATTACTACTATATTTCTTATTATTACAAACATGTCATTGCTTTCACATACAATGAATACTAATGACCGTTGCCATCAGAATGATAAAACTGAAGAAACTTAAATTTTAATTGACAATCTGCATACACTCATTGGTCATCTTCACCAGCAAATACATAACTTCCATGATATGCATCTGCTATAGGTTGTTTATCTCCAATATTTGTTTGGTTCGGCAACAAAGATATAATGTGCATTTGAATCTCGTGACTGTCCCGTCTCATCTGTTTCATCACTGACAGCAGCTCCTCTTCGAGCCTCACGTGACGACGCTCGCTCTCCTCTTGCAATTTCATCATCTTTTCAAGCAGTATTTCCATCCTATCCTCTTTGTTCTCGACTTTCTTTCTCTTTCGACTCCTCCCATCAGCTTGACTCTCAATATTCCTAGTCACTCTCGTGCGCACGCTCAGACTCATGGAATCATCAGAGTTGGGCATGCAGTGAGAAATTCCATCATTTTCAACACTTTCAACACACTCATCCGCGTTTCCCTCATCTTCTAACTCGGTTCCAATTGTCTCGGCGTGTGCATCTATTGTTGGTTGTTCAACTTGTTGAGTTGGCGCTTTGCTTTCCTGCATAACCGCATTCATGGGGTCCCAGAATTTCCACGTGACGTCGCCTCTTTGCCCGTTCAACAAACGTCTATCGCGCTTACGGTACATACTCTTCAGCGTATTGAGTTTGCGTCTGCACATTTCGCCCGTTTTGTTGTGGCCGGCGGCTTCCATTTCTTGCGCAATTGTGTCGTAGATATCTTTGTTTCTTGAACATACCGTGCTGCCCTTTAGTCGCACTTGAAATGCGTCGTTGCTCCACACCGAGATGAGTGTTCTAGTCTCCTCATCAGACCAGGTACACGATCCCATCTAGAACCAGTAACCACAGTTTTTGCGCATGCTCGAAATAACATGTTTCAAAGTCATACTGTAGTTTCTCATAACGCGCGCAGGCTACTAAAGTGGGGCGAAGCCGCACTGGGCCCACAATCTAGGTAAATTATGCGCTAATCTTTACTACATCCGGGACTTTAGTCAACATTGCGTCTGGCGTGAGGTTAACTATATATACACTGTACACTAGTAACGATGCAGTAACACGTACTCTGTGTACTTGCTGCACTGTATAGAAATGCGCGCATACGCTGCTAAAACCCGAGGCAATATACGGGAGTTCACTAAACTCTGTTTTACAGAGACTAAGCGGAACTATGTTTCGTGCAGGTTTGCGAGCGCTCTCACGAACACGAAACGGCGTTATGAGACTCTCCACGGACGCAGTTCGTCAAGAACGAGTTACACGAGCTCGTCGAATTTCTCTCCTCTCTGCATCTTCTTGTATCGCCATCGGCGGAAGCGTTCTCATTTGGAGACGTCTGCGGAGCGTCGATGCTGCTGCAAGTGCTTTAGATGAATCGGATATTCGTGACTCAAAGAGCAAAGAAGAAAGCTCATTGGATGAGGAGGACAGCGTCAGTAGACACAAACGCACGAACTTCCGTGACCGACGAGTTATTGCGTATGAGGACCGTATCCGCGCGTACAGCACGCCGGACAAGATATTTCGCTACTTTGCGACGCTTCGCATTGTTGGAGCGAACGGCGAGGATGAGATAGAGATGACGCCTGAAGATTTTGTGCGCTCGCTGACGCCCGGAGTCATTCAACCAGAAGGTAGACTACATTTACAATGTACCACGAATAGTGAATGAAAGAAAAGGCAGCCAGCCAGACAGAGATGTTTACGCAGTAGTGATATCAATGCCGGTAAATACTTTGAAACTGACCAGGCGGTGAAAGAGAGGGTAATCAGGCAGACGGACTGTTGTACATTTTTGTCAACTGTCAAAAGGTATATCTTGTAATATCAGTGTTCGAAAAAGTGGTCCTAGAGTTGTCATTTGGCAACTAACTGAGTTCATGTGGCTACTTAAGTCACTATATGGTGGACCCAATATATTATTATGCTGTAGGTGTAGAGTAACGCAGTCATAATAATTAGTGGTTTCATGTTACCGTATGGACACACCTACTCTCTGACTAGTAGAGTAGTATATAGTGTACGGGCACAATAGAATTGTGGTCTTTTGGGTTTCAACTGTTGCAAGTCGTATACTCGTTACATTTTGGTGTCAGAAGTGAGTTCATGGCTCAGCAAGGTGCCGATCAGCCAGTTGTACAGCAACCTCAGGTTCAAGCCTATCGTCAGCCGTGCCTACCAGAACCTTTTGCTGATGGCGACATATCTACCTGGTTGCGTCGCTTTGATCTCTGCTGTTCTGCTAACCGCTGGGACGCCCATGACAAGGTCGTACGGTTGCCTACTCTGCTACAAGGATGAGCCTTTGCAGTGTTTGAACGGCTGACCCAACAGCAAACGGATACGTACGACCACCTCATTGCCACTCTGAAAACAGCATTTGAACCGCGTACAGAAGAACGTCGTCGCCTTGCAACGCGGCAGCTCAATAGTCGCACTCTGCAGACGGGTGAGGACCTTGATGTGTTTGTACGTGATCTAGAACGTTTGCTAGACAGAGCACAGCCTGGGTTATCCGCAGAGTTGCGTCGGCAGCAGTTGATTGACCGGTTCATTGCCGGGTTACCGGAGGTCATCAGTGATCAGCTATACGTCTTAGCACCAGTGGGCCTTAACGAAACGGTGAGCAAAGCTAGAGAGCTGTCTCTCTTGCAGCGTCGCAAAGAGGACAGGCAAGGTACAAGACAAGGGAGGATAGCTGCCACAACAGGAGCACAGTCCGCTGATCAGGAATCATTAGCACAAACAATGGTGCGTTCTTTAGAAGCGTTGACCTCGCGTCTGGAACGACTGGAAGACCGCATTCAAGGTGGAGCTACTGGGAAGCAACAGTCCCGATCTCGAAAGATTAGTGGAGGATGCTTCAGATGTGGTAGTACAGATCATTGGAAACGAGATTGTCCAGTGCCGGCTGGGAAACCTACCCACAAGGAAGCAGTTTGGTTGAGTGTGGCATCAGTTGAAAGTAACAGACGATGGACTACTGTACAGAATTCGGGACAGGAGAATGGCTACAGGAAGACAAATGCAAGAATTACTAGTTGTTCCAACATCTTTAGTATCGGAGATCTTAACTCAATTGCATGACCAGAGTGGACACCTTGGATTGGAAAAGACTTTGGGAAGACTGGAGGATAGATTTTGGTGGCCAGGATACACTCAAGATATTAAAGACTGGATCAAGTGTTGTATACAGTGTAGACAGAGGAAAAGACCACCACGTCACCCAAGAGCAGCACTACACAACATTACAGTTGGAGGTCCAATGGAAATGATCGCTATTGACTTTCTAGGTCCATTACCTCAGACAGAAAAGGGAAACAAGCATTTGCTTGTCATGGCTGATTATTACACCAAGTGGGTGGAAGCCTTTGCACTACCCAACCAGAAGGCATCAGCAGTGGCACGAGTACTTGTTGATGAGGTCTTTTGCAGACTTGGAACACCAGCTATCCTCCATAGTGACCAGGGGAGAAATTTCGAGAGCAAGATACTGCAGGAGGTTTGCCAGATACTGCAGGAGGTTTGCCAGATACTTGAGATAAAGAAAGTTAGAACTACTCCGTATCATCCCCAGAGTGATGGGTTAGTCGAGAGGGCAAATCGAACTCTGCTAGATCTGCTTGCTAAGCATGTCTCCCACAATCAGCGAGACTGGGATGTATGTCTACCTGTACTTCTGTTTCACTACAGAACATCAAAGCAATCAACGACACAAATGAGTCCATTTGAATTGATGTTCGGAAGAAGTGCACGCCTTCCTGTCGACGTTCAGACTGGAGCACCTCTTCCTGAACCAGAAGCAACAACGGAGTTCGGACAACGATTGAAGGAGGACAGAGCTCTGACCAAGGAATTCGTAGAGACGCACATCGTGTCAGCACAACGTCGTCAGAAGAAGAACTACGACCAGAAGACATCTCCCCATCATCATTACACGGCAGGTGATCTAGTTTGGTTGTTTACTCCAGTTGTAAATATAGGAATGTCCAGCAAACTAGCCAAACCTTGGAAGGGTTCGTTCCGCATATTGGCACTGTACGACAATGGTACCATGGACGTCATTCCTGCGGAAGGTAGAAGACGACGACGGAGGCGAGTACACTATAACCGAGTGAAGCCATGTTACAGACATCCGGTACACGACAGCTGTCAGGAAGATCGAGAACAACAAGTAATGAAACCAACTGAAGAGAACGAGCAACAAGCAGAGGAGGCCAGTCCGAATATTCTACCGGCAGCAGTTCAGTACTTTGAGGAGGTAGTCGCGGAAGGCCAAGTCCCGGATGTACTAGACCAACCATTGGTCGTGGACTTACCGATTTGAAGACCTGCTAGAGAACATAATCGACCAAGATGGCTACAGGACTACGTAGTTAGTGACACAAAGTAGTGATTTTTGCAGTTGTGTCATTGTAACGTGAGGTCACGTTAGAATCGTAGGAGGGAGGAATGTAGCGTAACGAAGTCATAATAATTAGTGGTTTCATGTTACTATATGGACACACCTACTTTCTGACTAGTAGAGTAGTATATAGTGTACGGGCACAATAGAATCGTGGCCTTTTGGGTTTCAACTGTTGCAAGTCGTATACTCGTTACATAGGGTACAGTAGAACTAGTCTCACGCAGCCAGCCCCTCCCCCTTTTTGACTTCCGTTGGCAGGGAGTCTGTGCGAGACTACAGTAGAACAGGTTAGATTGAGACTCGGAGTGACACCTCTGAAGTATCGGGATTTTGTTTACTTGCCACAACAATCATTATAATTATTTGATATTTATGAAATATATGTAAAGTCCTACACTCCTTGACGACTAAAATTTTTGCAAAGTTGCCAAGATGATGACTACGTCTGCCATAAAATTTCTAACACTGACTATATTGTACGTACAGTATAATCAGCTATTTCTGCGGTCTTAAATTACTGTGATTTGAGAATCTAAACAGAAGTTTTAATTACTGCAAATTAAATTTCTGCATTCCAACCATTAAAACAGTTACTGGTACAGTACACACATGTACATGTGTCTGAACAGTGACTAGCGAATTATATTTGTGCGCTTTGTGAATTCTGTCCAGAGTTTGGAGAAATATCAGGATTGCAGAAATAACCTGTTGTATGGTAATTTCAACAGTCACTCAAAATAAATATAAAAAGTGCTTGAGTAGTAAATTACTACATACAGTTCATCTTGTAAGACAATTAAATCATGCGTTTCCTTCGATCTGTGGTTTGACTGCAATGGAAGTAACTAGGTTATTTTGGAGAATTGTATATAATTAGGTATTGATCATTTTGACCAACTCCTCAACAAAAATGACCCAACGTAAGATGTAGGCTAGTCTCGCTAGTCGTGAAGGGGCGTGGCTAGTGAGACTAAATGTAGACTGGTCTTTCATATTCTTAATTATTCAGTGCATTGACTGAGTGGAAGAAGTATGCATCAGATGAGAACATCTTTCCAACCTCTTGCTAACTAACTGATGATCGACTCGGGATATATACAGTAAACTTTCCGTCAAATTTGTCTAAGTCATTATCTTATTGGATAGCCACATACCTTTGCTCTTGAAATGTTACAACTGTTGTTTTCACAATAAGTAGAAGATCTGGAAGTTGAAAGCTAGCATCTCACGAATTGCTATAGTTCAAGTCTCTACATGTTTGGTGCATGAGAATTATTGAGGGCCAAGGTTCTTTTGGTTCCCTCCCCGGTTCCTCTGTTATAAATACATTTGTGTAACAATGATCATGAATTACTTTTTTATAAGACGTACAGCTAAAGACTAATAGTTAACTCGATTTGAAAGCAAACAAAGTGGGAAAATGACAGCTAGTTGTCTAATGTAGATGATGATATGACGGAGACACAGTTGAGGTTATGCAAGGATGATAATTAATTTTGGTAATTGTTGTTTTTGATATTAATTGTGAAGGTTTGGGTTTGGATCAATTTAGGAAAATCAGTAGAAAGGTACGTGCCACTTGCAAGTCATAATACTGAAAAGTTTCCAGCATAGTTATTGATTGTTCCAGCAAGCGATGACTGAACTATCAACCCAATTAGATGATGGTAGCTTATTCTCCGAGATCGGACACTCTGGTGGTCTAATATCTTTCTCAGACTATCTCTTTCTACTAACCGTTCTTTCAAGTATGAGACTCAGAGACGGTTATATGCAACTGATGTATATGTGTGTGTGTCTGTGCCTTATTTGTTTATATTTAAGCTCCAAAGCGTCACTTTGAAATCGCATTTCAAATGTTTGATCTCAATGGCGACGGCGAAGTGGATGCTTCAGAGTTTCAGAAGGTATCACGTATTTTAGTATATATAATTAGTATGTAATCAATTATTGCATATATATAATTATTATGTAATCAATCATTGCATATATAATTAATATTTAATTAATTATCTCTATAAATTCCGTGTTACAATGTCACAGGTCTGATGAATTTGATTGCTCAGGTTTGTGATATTTTAAACAAGAGCACGGCGGTCGGTCAAAGACATCGAGATCATTCGACGACCGGCAGTGTGGCAAAGGGTGTCGGTGGAGTCTTGCAGCTGTACTTTTTTGGTCCGAAATTGGATCAACGTCTAACTGTTGAAAAGTTTGGTAACTTCCAGGCCAGATTGAAGAGAGAGTTACTGCGAATCGAGGTTGTTTTGTTGAGTGGCGTGGACGGTTTCATTCTGACGTGACGTGCCATGTTGTTTATTCTAGTTTGATCAGTATGATCCGCAGGGTGGTCTCATATCCGAAGTGGATTTCTGTCGCTTGTTGCTGACTTACACGAACTTTAGTGATAGCAAGAAACGGTTGTATCGAAGGAGAGTGAAAGGAGCATACAGAGGCAATCAGAAGGTTTGAACGGCAAATCTATTAATTAATTAATTAGTTAATTAACCAGACACCATTAATTAATTTATTAAAAAGGCAGAGCAACGTGTGCTGATTTGTCAGCGTTGCCTATTGAGTGAGATTACAACATCTACTCTTGTGTACTCACACCAGCAGTGGCCCTAAGCTTAAATCTTTGGCATTTTGTGAGAGTATACTCACAACTTGTAAGACTAGACAAAGACAACATATAGTCAATTAAACAGTGTGCTTTGTTTTCTTCTGTTTTCTGTCTGGACAATACCATTTATGTATAGTATCAGTGGGGAAAATTACGTTTGGGCATCAGACATTTGTCTGACCAAAATGTTTCCATGTCCGAACAGACAGAGCCTTTCAGACTGACATACATAGAAAGACTTAAGTGTAATCAAAAGTTGACGTCTGTACTCAGTGAACACAATCTAAGCTTGCTTTACAACATGTATAATACATAACTGCTCGTAGAAACGGTGAGGGAAACCAGTTTCGTACGCCAATTTTATAATACAAATATATGGGGAAGGTGAGGAAGTGCGCTAGATGAGCTGTAAGTGTATTGATATAGCGCATTAGAAAACAGTTGCACACGTGGTCGGAGATAAAATGCTGGATGTCTGGCCATATTTTTACGTGTCCAAGCAAACAAAAGTTACTAATTTTCCACTGCAGTATGTTGTTTTTATGTGTCAGGGTATATCATTTGAAGACTTCAAACTGTTTTCTGATTTCCTTGATCAAATGAGTGAGGTGGAAACGGCACTGAGCATGTACACTATGGCTGGAACGGGAGCAACAAAGGGTATCAGATGAGAACCTAGAATGATCAGACAATCCGTTCACATTGGCTAATA
>NC_085089.1:6654051-6661551 GCF_963422355.1 Corticium candelabrum | reverse complement strand
ACCGCCATTTCGGTTGAGGAGGTGGCACGGTGTAGGCTTCGGGAAATGCTGTGGCTGTAGCTGGCGTCGAGAATAGGCGTCTTCTGCTTGAGACGTGAAGGCAGCGGCCGAGAAGTGACGAGCCACGCAAAACCAATCGTGCCATCTCACATATGCATACGGTCAGCAAATGTCACGTGAGCCGTGTGTCCAGACCTCGTGCTAAGCAAGCCTCGTCTGTTGTTGTGTTTGCTGTCGCCGTTTCTGAGGCCAAAGAATGACTTGCGTCTAGACCGTTAGTACACAGGCCAGAGTGAGACCTAGTAATTAGTTGAACATTTTCGCGAACAGCTACGGATCTAGATTTCTAGCGCGAGAGAGTCTACCTAGGATATGCAACCTTAGCTGCACCTGTCTAATGTTACCCGGGCAACGCCGGGTCGAGATGTCTCTGCAACCGCCCAGAACCGTTTAGAGAGAGAGCGACTTGACCGTTTGGTCACGTGATATTATTGGCGCCATTTTGTATCCAGGAGCGGATCCGGGAAATACAAGAGATAGTCGCTAGTCACTGCTTGCAGAATGCCTTGCTGTTGCGCTTGGGTACTGAAAAAGGTACAAGCTGTGTTGCTTTCCAAAAGATCTTGCAAGAAGGAAGATTTCGGAGCGAAAGTGAGGCGACGTTGCTGGGCGTCATCTCTGACGAGCTTATTTCTCTACGAGGTAATGTAGAAGGCATGAAAACTTCTAGAGAGTTGTTGTTTCTTTACTTGTTTTGCATTTAGACTCATCTTGACGAGTCTCAATTTGAGAATTGCATGCAGAGGCAACAGGAAGAGAAAGCTGAAAGGAAATATGCCATTTCGACGATATTCCCTCATCGCAAAGCTGACTTTCGGAGAAAGGTAAAGTTCATCCAGAGTCTCCTTCAATTAATTAAGACGAAGGGTAGATCCAGAATCAAGAGCTCCTCTCGTCTCGTTGGATCATTCCTACCGTTCTTAATGGAGGCTGGGGAGCACAAGTGACGCAAGACGGTGAGCAATATACAAAATATATGAATTTGGACTTGTGATGAAATGCACTTGTTCACTTTGGCAATTATCAAAACATTTATTTGTTGGTTCTGAAGGAGAGATGGTTGCAGTTGATGATACAGGAAAATTTATTGTCTGATGAGGTTTCCTCACTTGACATCCTGTCTCAGCTAGAATGCAAAATAATTAAGGGAACTGAGGAGAGAGCTAGTTCAAGCTAAACACGAGAAGAACAATTTTGCATCAGAAACTGAAATAAAGGAAAGATTTAGCAATTTTTGGAAAAGACCAGTTCCCGCTGTTTCAAGAGGTCTATAGCATGAGAGGCTCGCTTTGAACATCATCAACCATTGAGAACTTCAATTTGCTTGTGGATCTGTTGCATACAACCTACTTTTGAAACAGCAGCATCCATTGCCATCTGTGCGTACTCTTCAATGAAGAATGTCAACCGTCTCTTCTAACCCTACCTACCGTAGACCACCTTCACTCAAAACTGCAGCAGCTTTCTGAACAGGAGAAATGTTGCTGTCTGACAATGGATGAAATGTCCATTTACTCAATGGTTGAGCCTGACACAAGTAGTGGTCAGAGGCAAAGTCACACTGCCTTGTCAACTTAAGCATGGGCGTGCCATGCATTGTTTGGTTGGGTGGGTTAGCATCACGGTGGAAGCAGATAGTTGCTTACTACTTTACTGACAATTTTACTTTTGCCACTGTCCTCAAGCCCATTGTATTGGATAAGAATATAGTGACTTTTAATATATTATAAGCCAAACATAAAGGAACACCTTTAAAGGTGCTCTTGTGCCCTTGCGTTGACTAATCTCACTCTGGCTACTCTTGCAACATCTGAGGAAGCTTACCTACTGGGACTGTTCGAACTCCGAGGCAGCGCACACCACGTCAAATCTCACAATTTCACGAGTTTCACTTTCCGCTGGTGCCATCACTTACTTTTTCAAGTACCAAGGAAAGTAACGTGAGATCTTTCAAAACGACAAGTAGGCTCTAACCCTATCTAGCGTCATTTGGATTATACACAGCGCGCGAGCCCCTGTCGAAAAATACTCTACGTACATCTAGCTATAGAGTCCATTAAAATGAGGGAAAGTGTTGTTCATACCTATAGTAATAAGTTCCATTAACTTCAAGCTTTGTCGATGTTCGTACAATTGATACAACAATTTTTACTACCGTCGGCTGGACGCTCTGCCGCCCAGAGCCAGCCTCGTGAGCCGAGCCTCCTTGCTCACTGCGCGACCTCACGTGCTGTTACTTGAGTTGTGTGCCTGTTCGTAGGTGAGAGGACGTGCTTTGACTCAGTAAGTAATGTGTACTTTGACTTGGTGAGTAATGTGTACTGAAAGCTTGCGTAAGTACTGAGCACGTGTTTCTGTGATCTTGTTGAGTCAGCCACTCCCGCTAGTCACGTGGTAGCCACGACATTCTCATTTCCGCTTGCGCAACTGTCCCGTGACAAGGCGGGCATACCAAAATTTGCACGTCGGCCTATAAAAGACCGAGGATTGTTTTTAGTAGGTCTGTTGTCGTCCGTAGCGAGCACAGCATCATGGGTGTGTGGCAGCAGTGTTTCTATCTACTGAAACGCAATGCTTGGATCAAATGGCGCAACAGACGACAAAGCATCCACGAACTCTTGTGGCCCGTCTACTTCGTCGCCATTCTCGCCCTAATTCGACTGAGCGTCAAACCGGAAACTCTGGACGAAATCAGCTCGTTTCCGACGCAAACAGCCGACGCCGATTTTGCTGGAGACGGAGACGTGGTGTACGTAGGATATCACCCGCACGACACTCAGCACCAGCGAGTGATGAACGACGTGAGAACGTCTCTCACGCGCTTTAGCAAACAGGAGTTTGGATTTATTCCGGCTAGTAGCCCGGATGCTCTGACAACATTGTATAACAGTAAAAACATATCAATTGGTGTCATCTTTGGTAACGATTCTCTGAATAACTACACGATTCGAGTTGCTCCGAACTTGATTGCCGACACGAATAAGCTGACGACCGAACAAACTGCATGTCGGAAATCAAATCTCAGCGACTACTCGATATATGCCACACAATTCAACTGTCCGGCCTACAGTTATATCACATCGGGATTCACTGCATTACAAGTGTCTATAGACATGGCAATTATTTCGGTCGCGTCTAATCAGTCTTTATCCTCGGTTGACACGATCGTGGATACAGAGATGTTTCCGAAGAATGAGTACCCTCCGAATATTCAGTATTTACAGACTATCGTGCCGTTGTACTTGGTGTTGGCATTTTCGCCGCTCGTCAACTTTCTGGTGGTGAATCTGGTGACGGAGAAAGAGAAGAAGATTAAGGAGGGCATGAAGATGATGGGACTATCAGACATTGCATTTTGGTTGTCGTGGTTTATCACGTATGGAATTATTATGTTATTCACTGTGCTCATTACGTCAGTCATTTCAGCATTAGCGATACTTCGAAACAGCCAATTTTTCATCATTTTTCTTATGTACTTTGGGTACGGTTTCTCGGTCATCAGTTTCTCATTCATGCTCACTCCGTTCTTTAAGAAGGCGGTCGTTGCTGGTGCTATCGGGTCTTTTGCATCAGTCATTTTTAGTGTGTTGGCTCTTTTGGCTGTTTATCTGGATGTTTCGTCTCAAGTGCAGTGGATATTGTCTTTGCTGTCTCCTGCGGCATTTGGGTTTGGAATCGTACAGGTAATAGCGGATTTGATTTTGATGACTGGTAGGGTTGTTGTAGTTTGTTAGACAGGCAAACGGATATGGATAGACGAATACAAACAGACAAAACGAACAATACAGATGATGAGGAACTGGAAGTTTTGGGTTGATTTTTTGGGATAATGGGGCTTCACAATGTTTAGTGGAGTAGCAGTTGGTAATGCTAGTGTAGATAGGACTGTTTTAGTAGCACATACTCCAATTTGATGGCAGAGGTTGAAAAATGGTTGGAGCACACGTGTATGTGCAGCTGAAAGTTGCAGTTGACTGCTTAACAGTATAGACAGACAGGCACACAGGCACACACACACACACACACACACACACACACACACACACACACACACACACACACACAGACAGACAGACAGACAGATAGACAGACAGATAGAATAGACAGAAAGACAGACAGACAGACAGATAAATAAACAGACAGACAGATAGACAGACAGACAGACAGCATAATGTTCTATTATGCTCAGTTTGTGTACATTAGTTTGTGAGGTGTATTGACCCTATTGGGTCTCTGGAACATCTTAAATAATTTTGGTTTTGTAATAACATTCATTTATGAAAGTATACGAAAAACGAAAGACAGACAGAAACACCCACAGACAGACAGAAACACAGACAGACACACAGACAGACAGACATGCAGACAGACACACAGCCAGATACATGCACGGGCACACAAACAGGGAGACATGTGTAAGGCAAGGTGTCACATGCATGTGTATAAGAGGTCAACAGTTAACACCATTTTGATCTTAATTACTGTCTTAGATGATTGCCTTAGACTCTCACTCCGGTGGAGCAACGTTTTCTAACTTTGTCAACACCGATAATTCATCGTTTCCACCGGGTGCTGGCTTTCTCATGCTGATCCTTGATATGATTATTTACTGGCTTTTAGCAGTCTACTTTGATAACGTTATTCCAGGGGAATATGGTCAAGCCAAGTCTTTCTATTTTTGCTTCTTGCCTTCATACTGGCGCAAATGGAGAAAAGTAGAAGTAGACGAGAGATGTGAAATACCATTGCTGGGGTCCAGTAGTGAGTCGGGTAATGGCAAGTCAGCTGTTGTGGAACCTGTTTCACCCGAGCTCAAGGGAAAAGAAAGGATCAGGTTTGCTGTGTGTCTGTCTGAGACTGTCTGTCTGAGACTGTCTGTCTGAGACTGTCTGTCTGTTCATTTATTTGTTTGTTTGTCTTTTTTGTCCATCTATGTCTTTGTTTGTTTGTCTTTTTGTTCAAGGTTTGTGTTTGTCTATCTATCTGTTTGTTTGTGTGTCTGTTTGTCTGTTTGTCTGTCTGTCTGTCTGTCTGTCTGTCTGTCTGTCTGCATATCAATACATATATTTTTCATAAATGAACTATAGCACCAAAGCAATAGCTAATCTACGTGTCCATTACATCTAGTACATACATGAAAACTGGTTAATACTACAATGCACACTATACACGCACTAACTACACATACACATTATGACTAGACGAAAGGGACCTATGGTCCCGGTCTAAAAGTTTATGACTGTCCACTGAGGGCTGAAGTCTTCCTGCAGCTGTATTTGTGAGGAGAGATGAGAACTTCTTTGTAAGGGTCTTGCTGTTACATTTTTGAAGTTGGATGGCAAATCTCTTCCTCCAATAATCCAAGAATTCTGGTGCATTTGGTTTGCCCTCCTCATTGACTCAGCTGCGAGATAGATGTTGCAGATATTGAAACTCTTTTACTCCCCATCTTCCATAGTGTTCAATGACAAGGGGTATCATTCTCACAGAGGTGCCGCCTGGTCTCTTCTCTGAATTGTACGTCTTTCATTTTTTCTCCACGCCTCAGAGCCGCTGCCCCATCGGTGTATGCGGAGTTGGGAAAGGTTTTAGAGCTCCAGGGATGGGCGAGAGATATATCCAAGTTGATGGTAGATCTTGACTGTGTGTCAAAAACAACAATATCCGGCCTATCCTTGGTGTTGTATAGCGATGGCGTGGCTCTGTACAGTGGTGTATGTGTAGACTTTTCAGACAATCTAACCATAAAGATGCATTTGATCTATGAGACTAAACAAGGTCTCCACCCAGCTTGCAGATTATTAGTTGGTATCCACTGTTGTCAATGTTTGATCCGCAATTGTCTGTCTGTCTGTCTGTCTGTCTGTCTGTCTGTCTGTCTGTCTGTCTGCCTGCCTGCCTGCTTGCCTGTCTATCTGTCTGTCTGTCTGTCTGTCTGTCTGTCTGTCTGTCTGTTCATTTATTTGTTTGTGTGTCTGTCCATCTGTCCATTTGTTTGTCTGTCTGTTTGTTGTCCATTTGTCCATCTGTTTGTTTGTTTGTATGTCCATTCATTTGTTTGTCTGTCTTTCTGTTTGTATATCTGTTTGTCTGTTTGTCTGTTCATTTATTTGTTGGTGTGTCTGTTCATCTGTCTATTTGTTTGTTTGTTTGTCTGTTTGTCTATTGTCTGTCTGGTTGTCTGTCTGTCTGTCTGTCGATCTGTCTGTCTGTCTGTCTTCTGTTTATCAATTTGTCTGTTCGTCTGTCTATCCATCTCTTTATTTGTTTGTTTCTCTGTTTGTTGTCTACCTATTTGTTGTTTGGTTGTCTGTTTGTCCGTTTGTCTGTCTGTAGGTATGTATGTATGTTATATGTCTGTTAGTTTTCTCTAGTGCTATTATTGTCTTTTAATTGTCTAAATCTTTCTGTTGGGTTTAATGCAGAATTCACGGACTGCTGAAGGAATTTGTGAAGAAGAGGCATCACTGTTCTAAGGAGTCCGATGAAATTGTGACAGCAGTCAACGGTACACAAACAAATATTTAAAATTAATTCTATGTTTATTACATTGTTGTACAAAGGGCTGCACCTATCATTGTACGAAGATCAGATAACAGCTATATTGGGTCACAACGGAGCCGGCAAATCGACTGTAGTTGCTTGTCTCACCGGTCTCACTTCTGTTACCAGTGGAGATGCGTCAGTGTATGGTCGAGACATCACCAACGCCAATGATATGGACGACATTCGAAAGATGACCGGCGTTTGTCCACAGCATGACGTCTTGTTTCCCCACGTCACTACTAAAGAGCATCTGATTGTGTTCGCTGGTATCAAGGGAGTGCCAAAACACGAAATCGATAAAGCTGTGAGGAGCATGTTGTGTCCACATGTTTATCTGTTTGATTCGTGAAGGCATTGATTTACAATGTTAGGTAGAAGATGCTCTTGAAGAAGTAGGTCTCACTGATCGTGCGGATACTGTAGCAACCAAACTTAGTGGAGGACAGAAGCGCAAGCTCTCTGTAGCAATTGCATTGATCGGCAACCCAAAGGCATGTAGATACTTGTGTATTCGGATGGTGTGCAGTTTGTTATATTTTTTGTTTGTGATGGAAGGTTATCTTTCTTGATGAGCCGAGCAGTGGAATGGATCCTTACTCGAGGCGTCAACTGTGGTCGTTACTGCAGAGCAAGAAGGCAGGAAGGGTGATTCTTCTTACGACTCACTTCATGGACGAAGCCGACATATTGGCAGGTATGTTTTAAGGTGTGGTTTGATTAAGGCAATATTTAGGGAGTCGTGAAGGAGACGGGAGTGGGACTGTTGATGTGTGATCATTGGTAATGTATTGGTAGATCGAAAGGCTGTGTTGAGTAAAGGCAAGCTGCAAGTTGTTGGATCGTCGTTGTTTCTCAAGAGCAAGTTTGGCATTGGTTATCATCTCGGGTTAGTTG
>NC_085089.1:6616551-6649051 GCF_963422355.1 Corticium candelabrum | reverse complement strand
CAGTGTTTGCTGCTCTGGAAGAAAGTATAGCAGCGTTATATACACAATTTCTCATCCGGGATGTAGATGTAATAATTCTATTCTGTATTTCTTACATCTGCAGCTAAGACCGAGTTTGGTGTGGAAGAATATAGCTTCAGCCAGTCTTCACTAGAGCAGGTAGGTTTTATACAACGAAGTCTGGTCATCGCATTCAGTCTGTCCTCGTCTTTAGTCGTTGATTTCTTCTGTTGTTTGTAGGTGTTTATAGGATTTGCTAAGCAGCAACGAGAGGATGAGTAATCTGACTTTCTGCGTATGAGTTGGACTATAGCCAATTGATGTGTTATTGCTGTTGGACTACGCAATCAAACGCATTAGTTAATTTTATTATTGCTAAATACAATTTTGGTATGGAATGTGTCTACATTGACAACAACCCTATGTGTTCACTAATTTTGCAAATTTTAGTACCTTACCTGATAGAATTGTTTTAATTGTGGTAGCTAGCTTCTGTATGCTGTCGTGCTTTGTTTGCTTTGTTTGTTAGTTAAGAAAGCAACAAAGCGCGTATAGATGTTGAAAATGGTGCTTCAGTAGATTACACTGCAGAGAGCAACCTGTACATGTATGTGGGTAATGACATGTACACTGTACATGTGAGAAGGGTATACTGTTACATATGGTAAAGTGAGTTAACTAAGTTGCTAATAAGAGCCACTGTGTAATTATACCCGGACTTGGATGCGGCTACTATTCAAGGGCGGTTTTTATTCGAGGGTGATCTAGTTAATTTAAGTGCGGAATGTTTACCAAAGTATATCATAGTGGTGATCATACGTAGATAATAAAAACGTCAAAAGATCAAAGACAGATACGCAAATATTAAATACTAAGGCCGCGGCATTTATTTGCGAGCAGCTTGTGTGTGTGTGGATGCCGGATGGAAGCGCATCCGGGCGCCCGCCTGCGTTATGGAAGCGCATACGGGGCTGCAATCCACTGGGGCAAGGTGTGCAAAAGAGTGATTGGTCACCTACCGTGGACTTCGTTGCTCGTGACTTTCTACTGGTGCAATGCATAGGGGCTCAAATTGTCAATTGCCCTTGATTCACAACAGCAAGCTAGCAGTGAAACTCTCTCGGTGTGTACCTTGAACCAATACTGAAGTTGACATCGTTCAAAGTCTAGAATCTAGACAGTATTTCTTCGAGGCGTTTATTTTTGGTATTACTTCCAGTCGGGGCGGGACGTTTATTCGAGGGCGGCGTTTATATACCAGAGTAAGTAGCTGAGGTGTCGTACAGTGTGAGAACAGCTAGTTGGGAGTCTTTTTAGTAGTTAATTAACGTGACGTCATACAGAAAAAAATCTGTTTTCAAGTCTGCTTCCACCAAATTATTCGTACAATAGTTTGTGTAAAGGCTATTGCTCAAGCTAGCGAAATGATCAATGATCCAGTCCATCTAGCTAGCTAGTTAACTACAAATTTTAGTTGGTTCTTTACTCTAAACAAGTGCGGCGTCATTTCAAAGGCGGCGTTTATTAGTAATTCTTTTTTACAAGTACGGCGTCTAGAGAAGGACAGCATTTAATCGAATAAAATATATTAATTATTTGACTGCCGCTACGCTCTGTCTGGAGGTTCGAGGCTTTCTACCAACATACGGGCTATCTACTTATGGCTGAGGCTGGCGATAGCGACGTTAGATGCTACACATTGCTACTTATGCTTATAGTTTTTACCCTATTGTTTGCTAGGACTTAGAAGGTGGGGACAAGGGTGGCGTCGAGGTTCCCGGTACGTATTCCTGTCTGTATTTGCTACTTGACTCTCTTTCCAGTCGGATTCCGCCTTTGGATTGGATGATTGATGTGCGTAGACACGTTGCTGCAACTGTTGGCTGAAAGGATGGGTCTTCTCAGCACGAAAGACGAAGCTCCACCAGAGCAGTTGCTCGACGAAGTCTCACTGCAAGGAATAGCTACCTACATCAAATCAAAATGTTTGCAAATTGTTTTACATACATATTGTCGTTGCACCTTTTGTGTGTCTAGGCACGAACTTGATAGTGATGACTGGAGCTGGCATTTCAACAGGTGATACACTCTACTGTACAGAAAATTATTTTTATATAGTAAAATTAAGAATGAAAACAAAAATCAAAATCAAAATATAATAAAATCAAAATATAATAAAAAATTAAAATATAATAAAAAATCAAAATATAAAAAAATCAAAATATAATGAAAATCAAAATATAAAAAATTAAAATATAATAAAATCAAAATATAAAAAACTCAAAATATAAAAAAAATCAAAATAGATAAAAAAATCAAAATATAAAAATTCAAAATATAATAAAAAATCAAAATATAAAAAAAATCAAATATAATAAAAAATCAAAATATAAAAAATCAAAATATAATAAAAATCAAAATATAAAAAAATCAAAATATAATAAAAAAATCAAAATATAAAAAAATCAAAATATAATAAAAATAAAATAAAATATTATCATTGCATTATAAAATGAAATATTATTATTACATTATAAAACTATTTAATATATTATATTACATGACATCATGTTTAAGTTGTAGTATAGAATAAATTATATTTAATTGTTTTGCACTCAGTCTGGTGCAATGCAACGTATGGTTGATGTACTAATGCTTGCCACAGTCATCATCATCATTATCATCACCATCACCATCATTGTGCTGTTAGTCGACACGACTATGACTGTTTATAGCTTTGGCATGGCTTGGTAAAACACTTGCTGTTGTCATTCACCATAGAATTGCTTGCAATAATCATGAAGTAAAACAAGCTTTGCCTATTGGCTAGTATCACTGTGACACTCTTTCAGTACAACACTAATGTTGTCCAGTGGGCCACAGGCCAAGACATGCTGGCGTCCGTGTCATGCTGCAGTGGCTGTTTGGATGATCATAGGTTTGTTAATCTCCGCCCTTGGGTCATGCCACAGGTCACCATCTGCGAGTGGTCCATCACAGACGTTATAACAGATATTTTATTTTGTTCTGCAAGGATGCCCAGACTCAGCCTCCACACCAGAAGAATCTGGTAGGGTTGTCGGTTTAGTCACCGACGACCCGACCCTTGCCAAATGTTTTTCCAGTTTTCATGGTTACAGGTAGCAAGCGAGCCAGCGCCTGACCTGACACTGAAATGCTTGCTACAGTATCGGTATTATATACCGACAGTTTGTAATCTCATGTGGACCACTAACGTATGAAATCAATAAATGACAATCTTTCAATAAAAATGTGTATGATATTTATGACTTAGTTTGAATCTGTTTACTAAAGTTCATTTTGGATGCCAGAGTGGCAGGGGAGGGAGATGCACGACTACATTCTAGAATGTTTGTGTACACTAATATTACATTGTAGCTGCTGGTATACCAGACTTCAGATCTCCGGGCACTGGCTTGTACGACAATTTGCAGAAATATGAGCTGCCTTCGCCTCAAAGTGTATTTGATATTTCATACTTCAAGGTTTAGTGATATTGATATCTGTCTTATTGTCTTAATATTAAAAAGTGTGCTGTTGACTTATAGACAAATCCCGAACCATTTTACATGTTGGCTAAAGAATTGTATCCATCGAATTTTATAGTACGTTGTTACATTGAATTGTATTTCATAGATTAATTGGTTAATGTTGGTTGATGTCATTGACAGCCTACGAAGTGCCACTACTTTATCCGTCTTTTGGCTGAAAAGGGTAAACTACTGAGACATTACACACAGGTGAGTGCAAATACATTGTCACTCATAATATGTGATGTTGACTCTCGTGTTTGTATTTCTAGAATGTTGATACATTAGAGCGCGTTGCCGGTATTCCCGACGAGAAACTCGTTGAAGCACACGGATCATTCAACCTCGGCCATTGCATCGAATGTCACAAAGAATTCACTCAAGAGTGGATAAAAGGTTCAATGTATAATGTCAGAGATAACCAATGCACTCAATGATTTAGACGAGTTACTCGGTTTTTAGATAAAGTTTTTGCTGATGAAATTCCCCATTGTGATTCTTGCAATGCCTTAGTGAAACCTGGTAGACTGCTGTTGCTTTGTGTGCACTTGATACGTGACTAACATGCAATGCTTGCAGACATAGTATTTTTTGGAGAAGCCTTGCCGGATCGTTTTGCATCACTGACGGCACAGGTTTGTGTATTCGTACTGTGGATATGTATGTATATATGCAGGGCTCGAAATTAGGTTGTCAAGTTGTCATTTGACGAGTTAGATTTTACAACTGATGACTGCCGTTGTAATCTAGGTCGTTGAATGACAACCACAGCACCATAGCAGACCATGCAAGGCTAGTCCGTAATGACTTTCTTGGTATGCAGGCGGATAGCTGTACTGTATACTGAAACTTGTGCCACTTTGATGCTTGCATTGGGACATTTGTCGTACTGTACGATGACATGTACGCGTCATACACCAGCAGTGTAAGTTGACAAACTGCTCATATCCCGGATAATATAACTGGGAATGTGAGAGCCATGTGTATATCTAGCGCGCTCCCTACAACAATTGCTCGATCTCAGGATTCTGACAGAGTAAAGGCATGAAGTTTGTGATCAGGGAACACGCTGAATACTTTAGTGGTAAGAAGAAATGGCAATATCTTGCTAGTCAAATTGAATCGGTCAACACTCTCGCTGGGCAGTTCTACCTGTCAAATTTACGTAGCTAGCTAAACTTCTCGTGTATTGTTGCATGCACAGTTCTAAGAAATCCCAACATCAAGAATCCTCATTTTCTAAACAAAAAGCTATACCCCATGATTAATATCAACATGACGTCATAGACTAAATTTTGATGACCCAAAATTTTTGGAAACTTGTTAAATGACGAAAGCTAATTAGACCGATTTTTGAGTTCTCACGCACACACACACACACACACACACACACACAACACAACACAAAACACAAATACATGTACACACACATACCTACACACACACACACACACACACACACACACACACACACACACACACACACACACACACACACACACACACACACACACACACACACACACACACACACACACACACTGACATTCATGTGGATGGTTTTGTAATGAGTACGTATTAATTATAGGATTTACCGAGGTGTGATATGTTGATAGTCATAGGAACATCTCTAACAGTGCAGCCTTTTGCTTCGCTTGCTGGACGGTGTGTGAGTTTGCTATATGTGATTACGGTTTGATCAGATACGATTGTGTTAACGGTCTATTTGCTACAACAGAGTACCTAAAACGACTCCTCGTCTTTTAATCAATCGGGACAAAGCTGGCGAGGTTACATACTTATTGATTTTATTTTTTGTGTGTGCTACAGACGGATCCATTGATGGTCATGTTGGGCATGGGATCTGGCTTCAACTTCAGTAGCGAAGGCAACTATAGGTGAGCTCTCTTGATGGTCATACGCGATTGACTCAGATGCAAAGGAAGCTATTCCGAGCAATAGACGAGACGTGGTGTCATTAAATTAATTGATCAACTCACACACACACACACACACACACACACACACACACACGGTAATTATTACTAATTCAATGCTGTAACTCGAGCATTTCGAAAAGAGAAATTATGTAATACTAGCTGATTAGCTCGTTCATTCTATAGGCAAATTAATTAAGTTAATTAACACATTCCCGGGAATACAGGTTGTTAGGCGGAAACAACAAAACTCCGGATATCCTGTTTCCCTTATGTGTGACCAAATCATGTCAAAAGTCGCAGCTATTTCAACATTCCTGTTGGACGTCGTCACCTCAAAGATGTTGCTGCGGTGTCAATTTTGGTAATGATTGGGCTTAAAATGTGGGCGTGAATCAAATACATACATGTACATATACACATACATTTCAGTTTTATTCATATGTACTAGATATACGTCAACATATCAACATCAACTTAAGACATTGAAATGACCCTCTACACAGTATTGTTGTTGGTCAAAATATTGATGGTCCATTTGTGTGGCTCATCTATAGTGCAGTTGTACTGATGTACACACACACACACACACACACACACACACACACACACACACACACACACACACACACACACACACACACACACACACACACACACACACACACACACACACACACACACTGTACATTGTTGCTCCACAGCCAGAGTTGAATCAAAATAATTGTAATATGTAAATATTAATATCAATCATTAAAACTTTCTCAAAATATTAATAGAGTAAATAGAAGTTTGTATGCAAAGTTTTACTTGTGAAACTACCTATTTGCCAAAGTGGTGGTCAGATATGTCAACACCTATAGACAGATTTCAAAAATTCAAATACTAGTATTGGAGAAGACAACTTTTAATTGAATTCACCTTCACACACACACACACACACACACACACACACACACACACACACACACACACACACACACACACACACACACACACACACACACACACATGTACATATACACATACATATTTTTATATACAGATATATATATATATATATATATATATATATATATATTATAAACCCACCTACATGGGTATCTAACACACATTATTCCAAAAACATGTCTGTACAATCTAAAGCCAGTCTATGCAATATCATTTTGGCGTTATATAGCCAGAGTTTCACCAACAGTTGTTCATGTATGTTACTGACTGCCTGGCTGACTGTCAAATTTCTTTTGAAAGATAGACGTCGTGCGATTGCCTTCGATACTTCCAAACTGTGTGGTGACCACAGGCCAAGAGATTTGCACACAAGAGGGTGGAAAATACTCCCAGTTGATGTGACACTGGCTTCATGACGTTGGTCTTTTTCCCTTTCTCCAGCTGCAGCTGCATTTCCCGCACTGTAAGCTGTTTGGGTAACGTATGACGGTTGCATTGTGTTCCTGCCTGTTACATCAAAATAGGTGGCACGGCCTTGTTCAAAGTCGATGAAAAATATCACCCGGTCTGGCACAAGTATCAGTGTTGCTATATATATATATATATATATATATATATATATATAATATTTGTGTGATCGAGGGTGTACAGATGATGTAACATACATGTACTTACATTACACAGGTAATTGTGACATCATCTTGTTTGTGTTAGACGTAGTTACTAAGTATGACCCTTGGTCATTGTCTTGTCTCTCATTCGTCACGAATTGAAATAATGTATTACGTTAGATTACTGTACTGGTAAATGTGAGAGACTCCATAGTCACATGAGGCTTTTAGGTTCTAAGGGGATGACTACACCTAGAAACAAATGATCACGATGACAAGTATTATGCCACTAGTTTAGAGTTTAGATGGCAAAATACCATATAAGATGAAATATTGGCGGGGAGTTTATTTTGGCGGATTGGCGAATTTTTCAGCGACCACCAATATAAAATCGGCCATTAATTTGGCCTCTGGGATATGTTGGCATCATCAGGTACTGGATCAGCCAGATAGTAGGTAATCCCTGCTTGCCGTCTGTTGTGCCTACGCAGTAGTTGGAGACCATGCAGTAAGTTAGGGAAATGTGAGCCAAAAACACAGCTGCCAATCACAAACACATCAAGACCACGTAAGATAAGACATATATAGGTTAACAAACAACCATGTGCAACCGCCAAAATAGAATCCGCCAATATGCTTTGTCTGTCAATTTCTTAGCAAACCACCAAAATAAATTCCCGCCAACGTTTCATCTTATACCATATGTATAGTATTTCGATAACAGTTTGTATTCTCAGCTGTAGCATGAGACGAAATTTGTGTTTTGATACAGTGTATGTATTGATTTTTATCAGGGATGTATTTCAAGAAGGTGATTGCGATGATGGTTGTGTTGCCCTTGCTGAACTACTCGGCTGGAAAGTTAGATTGCATCACGTGCTTTCCCTCTCTAATTTTGCTCATCTGGACTGTTTGAGTGTAGGATGAGTTACTTTCATTGGTTGATCGCGAACATGCTAAGCTGCCTGCCAGTACCAAAGGTGATACAAAAAGCTCGGCAGACGAGGCAACATCGAGCACAGATCAGAAAAATGAATTAGAGACTGATAGCAAGATGTGAAGGCACGATAAGGTAAATCAAATTTTGTGAAGGTTTGATATTGTTGAACAAGATGGGCTTAATGTGTTTTGCTAACGTTGTTTTACAAAACCTTTAGCCGAGTATTGAAAATGCTTGATATGTATGTGTACTTAGAAAGTATTTTGTAGTAATGTTGTTAAGCTGGTCACGTGATGGAGTTGTATGTAATGCCATTGTTTCTGATTTCGATTATGCTTGTTCTAGTGTGGCATTTAATGTTAATGGATACAGTGCTGCGAGTTTCTATTAGCTATTTTGTTGTCATGTTTTATGAAAATTGCAGGAAAGGTGTATGCAGCTTGATGGTCACACACACACACACACACACACACACACACACACACACACACACACACACACACACACACACACACACACACACACACTCGACCCAGTTCCGTTGAACCCTCCGGCCTCCTTGATTTTCTTTGTGTTATCAGCAAGATCTAGAGGATCATTGGCGGATCCGGGAAAATCAATGAGGGGTGTGGCTTTCGCTACAGTTGCAAACAAAATTTTTTGTTACAACGTGTTGGTCAGATTTGTTGCAACAGCTATGTCTTTTGGTATCTTGGCCACAGGCTTGAGCAGAGATCTGGGCCTGAGTAACTTTTGTCGCACCAACCTTTCGTTTTGCAAGTCAGGTAACGCGCGTTACTAGCTATCCTGTGCGTGTCTGGTAGTGTTCTTTCGAATCGTGGTCTCAAATCAAGGTTTTTTCGGTTAACTTATGATAATCTAAGCATTGACCAAAGTTGTGCGATAAGCATTAAGGGTGAAAATAAGAAATGGCTGGCGCCGGTGGGATCGACTACAAGGAGACACGGGTCTGGGAGGTCGAGGCTATATGCTCTGTGTTTACGGCTCTGTTCGCAGTGTACCGGTATGCGAAAGTAGCAAATTGAAATGGAGTTGCGTGGATCTTTTTTTTGGAAAACAATTTCATTCATCTTCACTTATCCTTAGTCATTAGCCTCATTCTACAGGCATGCATAGATATGTGTATGTATGTATACTATACATCGGATCGTCCTAGTTGTGACTGAGCTGTACTACAGTATGAAAATTAATGTTTGGCCTCCAACTACCGCGGCGTAGACTTGTAGGCGCCGAAGTCTGTACATAACACTCGCAGTTTAATTAATTAATTAAGACAAGAGCAAATTAGACGTTTCTCTACTGTATTGAATTCTTTCAATCTAATTAATTAATTAAGTGCTATGGACTTTGCAGTCCAGCCCTAGTTGGTCGGAGGGAAGAATAACCGTAGACGACACTGAAGTGCATAAAGCAACGCATGCATGGAGGTGTGTGCACACGCGGTTAGCTCTCGTGTGGAGTCTGAAGCTCAAATTGTCTGTCTGTGTGTGTGCGTGTGTTTGCGATACGCGGCCACGTCTTTTGTGTCTGTCCGCAACTAAAATCGGCACGCACACTCGGCACACGAAGGGGAAGGTTTGCGTAAAAAGACTAGAAAAGATTGCACCGGGTCAACCCCCGCGTACAATTTTACAATTAGGCAAACGCTACACATTCCAATTCATTCGAACATACACCCACATGAATGTAGACTGTACGTGTCGTCGTCCTTCGTAAAGCTTCGAACAATCAAAGATTTCTTGCTGTTCTTCTAGCGCTTTCGTTTCTCTCCAAATTCTGATTGCATTTGCACCACAGCTAAGCTACACGTTTTCTGTACCAAGTGCTACATTGGGAGTGTGGCGATTTCTATATAGGGAAAGAGCGAAGAGCAACATTCGAATTTAGTCAGAACATCCGGGACCTCGCAACTAAAGTTGCACGTGACGTGTCCACGAACTCGTCGTCCGTCAGACTCAGAACACTACAGTAACTTTCCCGTACGAAGGACGGGGCATGTATATATAGTAGTGTACACTTTGTAACTAGTGACGAGTGGGAGGATGCGCAGTTGTCTAACTAGACATCTTTGGCACGTCTAGACACTATCTATCGGCCGTCTTCCACAAATCGCTATTCCAACGAAGCAGTCGTTGTCGTCCTAGTTTCTAATTTTGCTGTTTTAGCTATAACAGCTGTGTTTCATCTCTAGATAGTCTACCAGACGGCGGTTTTAGCTATCTACTAGCCTAGAATGTACGTGATTTGAGTGGGAAGTTCTGCATGGACAAATGACAGTCACACGTTATAGCAGTATTCTTTAGTCAAATGGGAGGGGCTGCCTTAAGCCATCGGTGTGTGTATATGTATGTGTGTGTGTGTGTGTGTGTGTGTGTGTGTGTGTGTGTGTGTGTGTGTGTGTGTGTGTGTGTGTGTGTGTGTCCGACTGTAAATGGCATAGATATTCCTCCATTCTGCATGAACGTACAGAGTGTCCACCCACACCCTTCCGACCATTTACTGTTCTGGCGTAGAGTTTTCGTGATTACGTGATGAGGGTATAGTCTGTAGATATAGAGTTTACAACCAGGATCACGTGCGACTCTGTATGAGCCCGATGCGCTTGCGTGCATGATACGTGTCTAAAGTTGCTTGTTTAGCCGTGCTGTATACATACAGTACCTGAGTTGTCTCACTATTTCAAGTGAGAAAAAATTGATTGTGTTGAGTACTTGGGAATAGAAACGATTACGGAAAAGTTAATATTCGTTTCACTTCCTGTTTATTGTCGTCTAAAACTCATTACCTAGATACACACCTACGCCGGTGTATACGGGAGATTGCTTTCAATTTTGAAACATTCAACAGACAGTCTAGCAAAAGTACAAGCGTAAGCTATCAGACACGGCAAAGGTTAGTACGCATGCATGCAATAAGGCATAGAAACACTGTCTAGAGTAACAGCGTTGAATAGATCCCGTATACATTCGGTCACATGTCGAGTTCTACTCACATTTTTGGCAAACAACTTTAAAATTGTTGGCCCTCTTGATGCGGCTAGCTGGATCAGGATTCGGATCCGGCGGGCATTCTGGATCAGCTTCAAACTTGAACTTTTTGAGCAATCTGGCGGTGAGAAGGAAGAGCTCCATTTCCGCCATATCTTTTCCAGGGCATTTGCGACGGCCAGAAGAGAAAGGTTGCCAGTTCTTTTCCGCAGTATCTGACGGTGTCGTATCCAGAAATCGGTTTGGATTGAAGACGGCAGGTTCATCCCAGCTTTCGTTGTTGTGCAGAGACCACGAGTTTTGTAGGATAACAGTGCCTTTGGGAATGCGGTAGCCATTCAATGTCGTGTCGTTTTCGGCACAGTATGGCAAAGGTACGTTGCGATACATCCTTAAAATTTCTCTAATAAACGAGAATAGTAGCGGTAGATCTTCTCTAGGCTTTGACCATTCCAGTCTGGCGAGTTGGTCGATCTCATCGCGTATTCTTTGTTGCAGGCTTGGGTCCTCGACTAGATGAAGGATTATCCACGTGAAGGTCGAGC
The DNA here is from genome assembly GCF_963422355.1 of Corticium candelabrum. Classification (NCBI taxonomy): domain Eukaryota; kingdom Metazoa; phylum Porifera; class Homoscleromorpha; order Homosclerophorida; family Plakinidae; genus Corticium; species Corticium candelabrum. The sequence goes on along the minus strand of NC_085089.1, from coordinate 6,637,508 downwards.
AGGTTGTAGCCGTCGCTGCGACGAAGGTATCGAGCAACGTTGCTTGAATACTCGACCCGCTGAAAGGACCCGGATGTTCTTCTTTCCCGGCAATGATTTCTTCGTAACTTAGGCAGCTGACTGTACCATCTGCATTTGCAAGAAAGTCGGACACAAGTGAATCTGATCCATCTTGTCCGTTCTCTTTGAACGTTTTCAGAGAATGCTGAAAGCGAGGCCTGAAAGCGTCCCACAGCTGCTTACAGTTATCACGAATGCGACGACGTCCCATACCTGGTACAAACTGTAACATAGGAAAAACATTGAGCCAATGCGTACAACGTAAGGTGTCAACGACCGGGTAGAGTGCTTGAAAAAACTGCTCATAGAATGGGTCTTCGATGCCTAACGGTCTGCCGAATATTTGTCTATGGATTATACTGAGAACGGCAAGATTGAGGAAACGGCTTGGCTCGAACTCTTTACCGATTCCGTTTTGTTCGATGTTGCGGCACAGGATGGATCCTTCATCGGTAATGGCCTGCTCCATTTTCTTAAACTTGTGGAAATGGTCCCAAACAAGCTTTTTGTGCTTTGAGTACAGATCGTTGTTTCTAGTTGTAGGTTGAAATGCCATGTTGAGCCCTCCTGCCGACAGAGCGTCTAGGGTAGGCCACTTGGGACGTCCGGACAACCTATTGTTGGAGTGAATGGCTTGAATCGTATGAGCGTCGTTTGCAACAACAACAAGCACAGAGCCGACTCGAAAACTAATCAGAGGCCCGTATGTCCTTGTCCAGCCATAGAAGACGTGATGTTGGTCTCTTCTCAATAGTGATAGGTAACACCCAACGATAGGCAAGCCCATTGGACCAGGAGGAAGATCCGATTGCAGTGCAGAAACGATAGCAGCAATCAGCGTTATGACAAAAAGAAGGAAGATAATTTTGATCCAGACGGATCCTGGAACGAACTGAGCAAGAATTTCGAGCATTACCTCCGTAGCTCAGCAAGACCAAGGTTTGGATTAGAGAGGTGAACTTCCTGTGGTTTATATAACTGTGCGTTACGTAGTTGGCATGGCAGGGAAACTCAGGGAATGCACGTAATATCTGTAATATGCGTTACGTAACTGGACTCAATTGCGACGGGGAAATCAGGGAAATGCATCCAACTGAGTCTATTAACTTAGTGATGTAATAGTTAGCTGATAGTGAAAGGTGGGAGGTAATATCTTAAAAAACAACTTTTCTAAACTTGAAGTGTTTGTTGATCTTTAGATTTATCGCAAATGGCTCACTGAAAACGTTTGGCGGTAACTGCTCTTTTCAAATAGCTCTTCCTAGGTTCGAGCACGTGCGTCTCACGCCCACGCATGATGCAATACCTCAACACGGTCTTACTCAGCAGTTTATTTGTGTTTTAATTTTGACTCTGGGGAATTTTTCTTGTAATAGGGCCGACTCCTATTAGGCTAACACGTCGACGTTACTTCATGCATGTGGACGTGCAGGCGTGTTTCCCCTATATATATATGGGTAGGGGAGACCGAGCTTCTTACTGCTCATCAAGTGATGGCAAAGCTTAGCTACCCCAATTCTGCTCTTGAATTGACTCGCGTATCTTCTCATGTTACGGTGACACCTCTAGCAGACAATGGTATACGTTGGATTTCTTATATTTATCATTTTGCAGCAATCTCGTCTAAGATCTGTTTGTTTCACTTGCAGACGTGCTCGACCGCTTCGTAAGACTTTCTTCGGGAGATGTCTACCGCAAGAGAGAGGCAGACGTTACTTTCGTCGTCGGTTTCAATGGTAATGAGTTCGACTGTCACAGGGCCGTTCTCGCTGCCTACAGTAAAGTCATGAACAATATGTTGTACGGGAGCTTAAGGGAGGCCCACGAAAGTCGAATCAAGCTCGAGGACTTTGACGAGGAGGCGTTTGCGGCTTTTATTGAGTGCGTTTATACGGGAACGCTTGCAGTCCACATGTCGTTCATATGCAATCTCATCTACCTCTGTGACTACTACGACGTTCCTTGTCTCGTGCAGTGTTGCTGCTCGTGGCTGCATGACAATCTGGTTGTCGACAACATGTGCGAAATTCTTAAGTTTGCAAGTTCGTTCGAAATCTCCTACCCGCAGTTCTACAAACGTTGCTTCAAGCGTATTGAAGACCGCGCTGCTTCTGTTTTCATCACAGACGGTTTCCTAGAGCACACGACAGCGGAGCACATGGAAAAGCTTGCCACTAGTAACCAACTGGAAGCGACAGAGATTCAGTTATTCGAAGCGCTTCGGCGTTGGACTGAACACGACAAGCGCAGGCGCGAGCAAGGTTCCCGGGTAGCAAAGTGCATCCGTTTGCCATTGCTAACGCCAGACCAACTGCGTGGGCCTGTCAGCGAAAGCAATCTGATTGACTCCAATGCCATTCTCGAAGCATTGGCGTCAATGGAAGACACTTCCGAGTGTTTCACTAATCCCTACCAACCTGACTCGCCTCATATCACTTTGCGTGGGCGGTGATCTACCTGCTTGACTTGGTATCAACCGGCTTCTCCTTGGGGTCTTGGAAACTTTGACAACGACGCACGAAGTCTCGACGGCGTCGTCTTTCAAACTAAATTTCGTGCTTCAGTGGCGAAACCTGTCGCTTTCCGCACAGTTCGTGTACAAATTCCCTCCTGCATTCGAGTTCAACTCGTTACTAGATCAACAGCCAGCCGAAAACTCACTCTAGGATTTCCGCTTTCATTCTCTCAACAACACGGTCAATTTAGTTCTGGACTACCGCGAAACACACAGAGTTTGCGGCCTTACTTGGCGGCGACACCCATTTACGGCGTGCACGTGGACGGGACGGCTGTTGTTGCTCAGCCTGGCGACCGAGTCAGTCACAACACTATCGGTTGCGTCGCTTCTTTGTCGCTGCACATCACGACAAGCCACCTCTGCATACAAATAAACGGTGGCACAATAGAACGAATACCTTTCGGGCAAGAGTTGGACGGAAACTCCAAGACGAACGTGTTTTTTGCTGCAGACGTTGCCCAAGTACACGAGAGGATGACACTTGCTCTTAGAGAAGAATCATGCACCTAACTGTTGTGACGCAAACTTACCAAGTTAATTAACAGTCTGGTCCAATTACGAATTTGTAGTTAAGATAACTATAGCTCTAATTAAGCAGCTATAGTCGATCATGTTTGCAGCTGATTTGTAGGGCGATTAATGGACATTTAAGATTTTTACCATAATGGCAGTAAATGTGTAATTCTAGACATGTACAATTTGTATCTGCAATGATGTGTTGTTTAGTTAATTAGGCTGGCACAGTGATGCAGTCTTTAGTTGCACGGCTGCATGTGAACGTGTAATGCATGCAAAGGGGCGTTATAGTTTGCTGTGGGAGGTCTCTAGCACCAGTAGACTCCTCTCGCACTCTATACAGTCAACACTTCTAGACTTTGACTATTAATTAATTGTTCAGTATAAGCGATAATCGTTGCGCTCACCAGTTGTTTGCATCATGACATCATAAAGTCTGCAAGGTAATTAGGCTTGAGCACGTGATATACATGCACGTGAAGTAACAGTCGGAAGAGTAGGCTATTTTGTTATCGCACATAGGCTCGAAAAATGCATGCCCTACACAAAGTGTATACCTAGATATACTCCTATAGTGGCGAAAGTGGCAGTAGTCTTGCGTAGCCTGACCATCTCCGAGTAGGTGGCGCGAACCAATTAAATTACTGAACTAGTAAGCTCATAATTTTCATTTGGTCCTATAGCTATGTTGTCTTATTAGCAGATGCCGTCACCAAAAAAGCCAGTGGCGCGGGTCTAGGATTTGCTAAACGAGGGAGGGGCACCTTTATATGTGGGCGTTTCCATTGTTATAAACTCCAGAAACAATAGTTTCAACATGCAGTTATGCGGCTACAATGATGTCATACGAGAGATATCTTGTGAACAAACAGCAAGACGACAGAATTTGTTTTGAGTTGTTACATGTAGGTCTGTAATCTAGACCCCTGCGTGTTTGAGACTATAAGCCATCAACCGACTTGAATTTTAGAACTATAAAATATGGGAAAAGGGCTCCAAATGAGAGGAACGTGTGTGCATGGATCGGCTACTGAATGAATACCGTATTCGCTCGTAATAACGCCCTGGGCGCATAGAAAGAAACGCTTTTCTGTGCGTATACTAGGGCATGGGCGTTATTTTGGTCCCAGGCGTGTACATGGTTGCAATATGTTGTCGTTTGGCCAGTCACCACGCACACTTGAAGACAGAAATACCACAAATGCTTGCAATTATCCATTTGCAAGATCGAAGGTACTGGTATCTGTACACAATCAGCATAGACACAGAAACTAAACACTACACATGCAAATCGGAGTGGTCGGCTTGAAAGCCTGTCAAAGGCATCAGGATCGCAGATTGCAACGAAGAAATAGTAAGCACTTTCACGTAACACAGACACCAGCTCATCAAACGCACACAGACGGAGACGAATGTTCTGCAGACCTTATTTGTTTGATGCCCGGTAAACGTCGTCCTGGACTTCTAGCGTGCGCTCCCTCTAAGCCGCACGTGGTAAACTCATGTGTACACGCGCGTTATCGTGTAGCCCGACGGAGATGGTCTGGCTACGCGAGACTACTGCAGAATGTACAGAAGGAAATTGACAGTTGCACGTCGTCTTGTTTTCAGTTCTGTAGCTGAACTCGTAGCTCTAGCCGTAATCTAGTCGTCATGGGAGCGACAGAGCGTAGAAATTGACTAAGGTACGCACAGTGTAGTATACATGTAATGCACATGAGATGTCTGTAACAGTCTACCACTTTCTAGCTGTAGTATTTGTTCTTTTCTGTGTGGTTCTGTGCACGTGAATTACTGTCACTGTTTGACTTGTTGGGAGTTACAGTGGATGGGTGTAACCCTACAACATTATATAATATATACATACATTATGTACAGACGTTTCATACGCAACTACTTACACCACACTCCATCCATCCATCCATCCATCCATCCATTTTCTGTCTTTACTTGAGTAAGTGGTGCAGGCCACACACACACACACACACACACACACACACACACACACACACACACACACACACACACACACACACACACACACACACACACACACACACACACACACAACCACAACACTACCAGCGTGGAATATAAGGAAAACCTTTTGATCTAACATGATGTCGTAGCAACAAGGCATGAGTTTGACCAGGTATATTATTAATTAATTATAGTAAGCGCACATTGGAATATAATGGTTAGTTCTCAGATATTGATCGACCAGTTGGACTTCATGACTGACAACAAGTTGCTTAGGTCAGACATATGTGACCAGTAGAATTAGTTAAAACACATGTTTTAGGGATCCACTAGTCTTATTGACCAGAAGACTGAGGCTTTTTGATGCCGTAATTGGTCAATTCACTTGTGAAGTCCAACTATTGAGTATGAGCTGGAGTGGTAAAGTAAAAATTGTCATCATTGGTGGCACCATCATTATCACCATGTTTATCGCTGATTGTCTTTGACCACCACAAACATCATCATCATTATTAACAATACAAATAACAGCACAACAACAGCAAACAAATAATATTTGATGTTGATATGTCTGCCATATGTCAAACCAAGTTAACTAATGAACATTAAACTAACCGATAAGGCTACTATTTATTCATAATAATATACATAAACTCATGAACTCCAGTAAGCGTGTCTGATCAACCTCTGTTGCTAGTATGATAAGATGCTCAATGGCTTTCCTTATATTGCAGTCTGAAACCAATTACAACGTTCTCTGTTAATGACTTCAGAGTTGGTTGTAAGCACACCGAGACTTCATCTCTTCCCACATTTTAGGAGTCAACCGGTTGATTTTCTGTCCCTTGCCAACTTTGACCCTGGCACCTGGTATGCAGTGTAGTGTAACTGCATGATGTCCACCAGGTGTGATGGCATTATTGGTCTGCCTAGTTAAGGAGTCAGTAAGCTTAGTTGAAGTGCCAGTAACATGTGAACAGTCACTGAAATTATGTAATAGTGGCTGTTTGTTTTATCTCATTATTGCAGTAAGTAATGTTGTTGGTACCAGATGAATGCAACGAACTTACTGTAGCATAAAAGGGTCTTCGAAAGACATATGTGCGGTCGGTAACCTGTAAAATGATCGATTGGTTACTCACTGGCAGTGACTACAATATGCAATACAATGTGCATTGTCTCTTACAACTGCGTCAAGAATTTGCTTAGATGAGTTTTCTGCATCTTGTAACATGTTCGCTATTTTGTAAAAATGAAGAGGTCATACTAACAGAAACATACAACAGTCTTTTTCGACGTTGTTTTACATAAACGTTTTGCTTCATGTGGGTTTGGAGCTCTGATGTAGGCAATACAAATTAAATAGATGTTTTAATTGGTTTATGTATACAAATGATACGTCAGTATTTCTGCCTTCCTTTTGCGACCTAGTTTACTCGAAAGCCGGTAGAACTGTTTGGGCTGCTTTTCATTTTTTGGCCAGGTGCTATTATCGTTTTCTGCTCATACTTTGTTGTTGATATGTGTTGGTCAAGCCTGCTTATAAGCTCAGTCTGTTTTAGGTGTGATAGGACAGTTGGCAAGTACACAGTATTGAAACTTCCACTATCTAGTCTTTGGCATATGGTGTGACATAAAGATTTTGCAAGAGATAGCTTTGCAGCTGTGGCTGCTGCTTTTCCTGCCAGAGATGATCAATTACTACTGCATATTATCAGTATGTTTGTATGTCAGTTAGCCATTCATTCATTTAGTCTGTCTGTCTGTGTGCCTCCTTGATCGTGATGTAGAATGTCGATGATTTGATGTCTGTAGTCTAGATCTTTGTTAGACATTTGCATTGTACAGTTCTTGTGGACTAATGACATCTTACATTTACTAGTTCTGTAGGTACCCGAATGAGTTTAATTGTTTAGTAGACGGTAGACGTGAAGTTAATCAGTTAGTGTGTTTATTGGACATGGAATAGTTGTTGCTGTCTGTCATAATGTAGTGCTACCTTCAACCCTTCTAGTGATGTCTTCTTCTTGTGGTATCACAACTTTTGAGATCAGAACTCTGTTTGTGATCAGTTTCATTGGCACTTGGATCCCTTTACAACGAGTTTTTGTCGGATGTCATTACTGAGTTGCAAGACAGGTTTACCGACAATCCATCTTATGGTACCGGGTTGTTGCATCTTGTTCCAAACCAGTGTCCCAGTTCTGATGGCGAGATTCCTGAAGACCTTGCCAAAGCTGTAGATTTTTACGAGGATGACTTACCTCATTCAGCAATGTTCCCGACTCAATACCGCATGTGGGTTCGAAAATGGAAGAACGATATCGTTACTGCAGCAGTGCCTACAAAGCTTGTAGATGCTTTACAGGCATGTGATCAATGGACTTTTTCGAATATACGAGTTTTATTGCACCTGGCATTAACTATACCTGTGACTTCTTGTGAAAGTGAGAGAAGTTTTAGTCAGTTGAAGCTCCTGAAAACCTACCGCAGATCCACAATGTCTGCTGATCGTTTGAGTGGACTTGCACTTATGTAAATCGACAGATCGAGGTGTGCGAAAATTCAGTAGTCTCAATCGCAGTTAAGTTAACTAGTTGAAGGATGTGGAAAATTACATTCAAGAAGAATGAAACTTCTCTTTGATTTAGGAGACAATGATTGAAGTGTGTGTATAATATCAATAATCTGAGATTGTGCAGTTCTTGTATGACGTCCGTATAAATGATAAGTATAAAGCCCGTTATATTGCGTTTCTACATTAATTAATTAATTAAAGTTGCCAGTTAGTAGGAAGATAGTCCCTGCTTGATGGAACCTTCCTTTTCAAAATCCTGGATCCGCCACTGGTGTAATGCAGTCCATTCCACGTCGAGTCACTTCCAACTCAAGGTCGTTTGTAAATCGATCTGCACTCTTACCGTTCTGGAGCACACGTGATAGCTATTGACTCTTTCATCAGTCTCTGATACGAGTAGTGACAATGAAGGTCAACACTTGACGTAGATAAAACAGCCATGAGAGGGCTCAATCTGTAAACACGATTCCTTCGGTTCGGTTAAAAAGTATAATGAAAGATTTATATTGGGTTACGTGAATCCATCCCACGGTCATGAGCTCATGTTCAAGTTGATAAAACGCCAAGTCATCTTCGAAAATGAATAGCGCGCGTTAGACAATTATGTTGGACGTTGCCACGAGACGAAAACGCCGACAACGCGACAAGACATTTGCTTCGTGCACTGTTATCCTTTACCTTTTCTCTTTTCGGCGTTCATGATTTTCAACATCCGAAACAAGCATCAACCTCATCACAATAGCGAAAACTCAAAAAATGTAATGCAAAATTTTTTGTTCATGTACCACGTTCCGCAACACATGGAACTCTCTATCATATTGACGAACGTCAATTTCTCACCTTTGTCGTCGTTAGTAATTGGTTTTGAACAACAACACCGCATAACTACGCTAATCTCTGGAGCAAAGCACCGATGCACACGCACACTGGAAACTCCACTAGGCAAGTGACGAAAACAAACGACCATTGTGAACAAACACATACAAGCGCATGCGCTCTCAGTCGGCCAATCACTTTCTTACAACATATCCACATTGTGAAAAGCAAAAACATCCAAAATTACATGAATTTTACCTTCTGGTTTTTTACATTTCTTTCTTCCACTAGCAATTAACTATATACACTTTACCTAGCGAGCTCTCGATTACTTGCGCTGGAGAGCTACACTTATTACTGTATTGATCTGTCGTTCACGTATATTCACCGACAAAGCAGCAGCGACGGTATACAGCCGTGACTGGTTCGGGACTAAAGTTAGGGTTAGCACTTGCATGGGGATAGAATGCGGGGGTGGGGAGGACGAGTTACGGCAGACACAAATCGCCCCCAGACCAGTTAATTAAAACATGACGGCTGTCAATTTTAATTAAAGCTGATTGCATCTGCTCGCTCCTCAAAACATTAACTAAAATGACTCGACACGATTAACTATATGAGAGTCTCCAAGCAAACCAGAAACATGCTAAATTTTATCTTAGTTACACTTTCAGCAAGTGTAACCATCGCAAAAAGACTTAAGAGAAAGGACATATCTAGATGGTAAAGTTCCAAGTGACACTTTACAACCTAGACAAAACTAGGACGCTAAACTTTAGAGAATGCTTCTCTAAGAAATGAAAGGTTGACCTCTTGATTAATTAATTAATGTAAGTGTTGCTCGAAATTCAGAAAGGCGAAATCAAAAATTCTTAGTTTGCAACGAATGCTTGCAAATGGCGGTGTTAAATATACTTGTGCCCTCTTAGAAATCTACCAAATCTGGCTACACGACTAGTACTGCACATATGAGGTGAGGTATTAACATACTCAAAATGCAGTAGCAGGCTGCAATAATTTGCTGTTAGTATAAGTTTATTCATGGTAGGTAGACCATATCTAATTTATTGACTGAGTTCTTGAGGGGCTTCCCGAGATAATCGTCGACCCTACCATGCATTAGCTTATTTGTTGCATGTTTAACATTCTAATGTAATTAGAGTTCATAGATTATTCAAGTTGAGTTAGAGTGGTTGTGTATTGCAATGAATGCTAAAGTTTTATGTCAAACAACCACATTTTGACAGCTTTGAAGTGTGCTGACGTGCACCTCAGCCCCTTAAATGGCCACGTGCTCAAAAGTATTAGTACAGTACATTATCCACGTGCTTTGCTAGCGTGATATCGGATCAGAAAGAAGACCGTAATAATGACCAGGACGACGACTTTCAGCCGCCAACAAAGATGAGACGCATTGGTTCCAAAAAGTAGGCCACTAGTACTAGCCAGCTTGACAGCAAATTTTCTGGAAAAAGAGACGAGTATGGACAAAGTACAGGAGTACAGCAAGGGTACGATTTGCAAGAACACGACTGCCTGCAACAGTTGGGTGATGCGAACATCTGAAGCATGGAGAAGCAATCGAAACAAGGATGCTGCACAAGAAAAGCAGGTACCCACAGACATTCTCTCAACGAAGGATTCACAACTTTTGTAAGAGTGGCTAATATACTTCTTACTTGAGGCGAGGAAGACCAACGGTGACAAGTATCATTAAAAAACTCTCGTACAATTGGTATGTGCACTACAACGTGTACTTCGAGCTCAGCACAGAAGCGATTCGTTTAATTTTTCGACGTTTTCGACATCGTTTTGGAGGTTTGTGCAATGCTCTTGATACAATCTGTCGAGAATTACGTCAAGAAGGACTAGGAACGATAATCAAGGGTTTCAATGTATTCACTTGTGAAGAAGAAGACGGTCTATGGAAGAAGGGAGTAATTGGGTTAGACACACCTATAAAACTACTGAGGGCAATATTCTTTCCTAATGGGATAAACTTGGAGCACAGAAGCCTCAAATGGAGTCAGGTAAGTAGATGCACCCAAACCACAGACGGATTGTTAAAAATCTGTTACATTTACGTTGAGCACGGATCCAAAAATCATAGTCGTGGACTAAGTGATTTACGGTATCCAAACAAGAAAGTCACAAGGTAAATTATAGTCAAGCTCCAACGTGACTCTGTAAGGTAATAGCATTTTGTTGTTTGTGGATTATCAGATACGCTAATGAAGAAGCTGGCGACCGTTGTCACGTCAAAATTTTGGATCTCTATCTAAGTCAGTTGTCAGCAGGATTTTCTCGAGAAGCCTTCTATTATAAACCTTTGTTATCTACACCTTCATTTGGTCTTTGGTATTCAAAGCAGGCAATCAGTCATAACACTTTGGCTACAATGATGAAGTGATGACAGCTGAAGCTGGTCTTCCAGTTCGAACCAACCACGCTCTTTGAGCTACTAGTGTAACAAGACTGTTTCAAGCGGGAGTTCCTGAACATGTCATTCAAGGCAGAACGGGCCACAAAATCCTGCACTAACTGAGACGATACCAAGAACCATCTGAATTGCAGCAAATGGCAGCGAGCAAAGCTTTGGATAATGGCCATGCACAGATTACACTGACGCCAAAGTCAAGGAGTCGGGAGAGACAACGGAACAGGCAGATGAGCTCAAAGTAGTCCAGGTTGAACAATCGTCTTTAACGGAAAGAGAGAATCCATTTCATTTCTGACTGTGTCTTTACAAACTGTAGTACTGTAAACATTATTATTGGTAAAGAATAAGCTTGTAATCTAAAATAGGTATGCCCATGTATTGATTGCTAGTTGTGTTTGTTTTTGCTATTTTTTGTTTTAAGTTAGTTGTGTTTTATGTCAGTAAGCAGTATACAGATATTGACTGGTCAAATCCGTTTATTGACCGGTAAATATGCAACATGTAGTTGGGTTGCTATGGTAGGTGTGTAATCTAATGAGAAAAAGAATCCTAGCAACGGCGGAATAAACACCCAAACATGCACCAAATGGGTCTAAAACGGAATTATATTATATGTCAATATATGCATGTTTCACGCAGCTTCTAGAACAAATCTCGTTGAATCATGAAATGAGTTACAGTTAATTACCTGATGTTTTTCGTCTCTTCGTCTCACTGTACGTGGCCCTAGTACTTACGGTAATCGCTATCGACGTCTAAGACGGAAGAAGACAGTCTGACGCTCACAATCAAAATGCAGTCCGCGCCACCTTGCGCAAGCGCACTGAGTGGCCGCGAGTACATGTAAAGGCCTAGACTCCACTCAACTTCGTAAGAGCGTCATACAGGACCTGAGGTGCTCACGTAACTTATAATTTGACATAGTAGCTGTTTAGGAATAATAGTACAATCAACGGTAGTCAATTAATTTAATCTAAAGTATTTGTGGACTCCAAGGTAGATTTTCAACATTACAATATTATAGTAGAATAATAGATAATTTAATATGAACTAAATATAGATAATTTAAAATCAACTAAATATAGATATTTATATATACATTGATACGTTAGAGATAACTACACTAGTACACGTCCGTATCCTCGTTCTATACTACAGTATGTACGTATTTGCTTCATCTATAGTCAATCATACCGGAAGTCTGCGACAACGACCGGTTTTGTCATGTCCTATGTCATGTGATTGGCATCTTAAACACAAAACCGATACACACACACACACACACACACACACACACACACACACACACACACACACACACACACACACACACACACACACACACACACACAAACACACACACACACACACACACACACACACACACACACACACACACACACACACACACACACACACACACACACAAACACACTCTCACACACGCGCACGCACGCACGCAAGTACACACACACATTTCACTAATATTGTAATTACACGACGTACCGTCAATAGACGATAAAATTCGCGTTCAGGGTGACGATGCAGTTGATGTGCTGGAAGCTTGCAACGTGTAATCATAGGCGGATCCAGGGGAGGTTCAGTGGGTTCCATTGATCTCCCTCAGCTGTCGTCAACTTCTGATTCACAATTCGTTAGGGTAGTACATAATATTATATGTAGTCTGGAACCGTACAGTCTCAGAAACAGTTTTTCTCAATCATTGCTGACGAAGTAACGGACGTTCCGAACAAAGAGTAATGCTCAATATGTATACGTTATGTTCTGAACAATGATGTCAATGAAACGTTCATTAGCTTTGTGGAAGTAGAGAGAATCACTGGAAAAGTAGTGGCTACTACCATACTGCAGTGTCTAAAATCTTAGGGCCTATCTCCTTCTGACCTGCGAGGTCAGTGCTACGATGGTGATTCGAATATGGCTGGTGTGCGGTCAGGGTGTAGAGCTGTTGTGCAAGTGCAGGCTCCTAAGGCCATCTACGTTCACTGAGCTGCACATTGGCTAATCTTGCAGTGGTGTCAGCCTGCAAGATACAGGAGTTCCAGAATACAGAATTGTGCATGGAAGAGATAGTCAGATTCTTTAGAGTGTCAGCGAAACGGCAGCGTTTTCTTGAAAAAGCTGTGGATGTCACTTTTCCGAAAATGACAGGCAAAAAATTGAAAAATGCGTGCAGAACTCGTTGGATTCAGCGCATTGATGCTCATGTGGTCTTCCTGGAGCTCCTCCCTATTATGCACATAGTTTTCCAAGCCATTATTTCTCCAAGACAGTTTGAGTGTCTGGGTGCAGCAGATTGGAGCTGGGATAAGGAACGGTTGCTAAAGATAATGACTTTCGATATCAGTTGGAGTCTTCTCCCTTTCTACTCTGCTTTAAAATCCTACTACACGTTTTGTCTTGCCTCAGAGGACTGACAGTCAAGCTACAGATGCAGAGTGCAGATGTCCTGTTTGCTTACAGGAAGTCGATACTGTGCTTTCAATTCTAAAGGACACGAAGAGTGATTCTGTGAAAGAGTTTAGGTGGATATTCGAAGAGACTAGTAAACTGGGAGTAAACCTTCACGGAGAAGACTTTGAGCTACGAAAGCCAAGGAATAATCAACGTCAGCGGCATCGAAGCAATGTTCGTGCAACAACTGCAGAGGATTACTATCGAATAACCCTTTACAACGAGTTTTTGTCGGATGTCGTTACTGAGTTGCAAGACAGGTTTACCGACAATCCATCTTATGGTACCTATAGCCTCGCCCCAGACGTAGTATGGATTGCAGCCCCGGATGTGATTCCATCACCACTACCACTACAGTAGTGGTGATGAAAGCGCATCCGGGGCTGCAATCCACATGCGTCTGGGGCGAGGCTATATGGTACCGGGTTGTTGCATCTTTTTCCAAACCAGTGTCCCAGTTCTGACGGCGAGATTCCTGAAGACCTTGCCAAAGCTGTAGATTTTTACGAGGATGACTTACCTCATTCAGCAATGTTCCCGACTCAATACCGCATGTGGGTCCGAAAATGGAAGAACGATATCGTTACTTCAGCAGTGCCTACAAAGCTTGTAGATGCTTTACAGGCATGTGATCAATGGACTTTTCCGAATACACGAGTTTTATTGCACCTGGCATTAACTATACCTGTGACTTCTTGTGAAAGTGAGAGAAGCTTTAGTCAGTTGAAGCTCCTGATAACCTACCGCAGAGCCACAATGTCTGCTGATCGTCTGAGTGAAAATGCATTTATGAAAATCGACAGATCGAGGTGTGAGAAAATTCAGTAGTCTCAATCGCAATTAAGTTAACTAGTTGAAGAATTTGGAAAATTACATCCAAGAAGAATGAAACTTCCCTTCGTTTTAGGAGACAATGATTGAAGTGTGTGGATAATATCTATAGTTTCAAATTGTGCAGTTCTTGTATGACGTCCGTATACATCATAAGTACAAAACCCAATATTGCGTTTTAATTTAATTAATTAATTATTTAATTAAAGTTGTCAGCTAGTAGGAAGATAGTCCCTGCTTGATGGAACCTTCCTCTTCAAAATCCTGGATCCGCCATTGGTGTAATGCAGTCCATTCCACGTCGAGTCACTCTCAACTCAAGGTCGATCGTAAATCGATCTGCACTCTTACCGTTCTGGAGTACGCACGATAGCTATTGACTCTTTCATCAGTCTCTGATACGAGTAGTGACAATGAAGGTCAACACTTGACGTAGATAAAACAGCCATGAGAGGGCTCAATCTGTAAACACGATTCCTTCGATTAAAAAGTATAATGAAAGATTTATATTGGGTTACGTGAATCCATCCCACGGTCATGAGCTCATGTTCAAGTTGATAAAACGCCAAGTCATCTTTGTCATACGTTGTACAGGAAAATGAATTTCCCGTTTGTTCAGAAATGAGAATATGAGTTACGTACAACTCTCCATTAATCTACAAACAGAACAAACAGTTAACTACTGAGAAGTGCTTGAGCATAACGCAACAAACAAACAAACAAACAAACACACACAGTACACAATCGATCAACGTCCATCTCTAAGTACTCACTTCTTTTCCGCAAAGAATTCCAATAGTCTCGATGTCGTCCATGGTATCTGACGCAGCTGCTTCGAGAAACTGATCAACAAGTCTTTCACGCACTCGTATTATTCTCATTCTATTCTCAGTTCTTGTATCTAGTAGAGAAACAATCTAAATCTCCAGACATCAATTCACCACTATATTATAAATCTTCTATAACTAACTTGCAATACCAACACGTTCCGTTTCATCAGATCTCGTGTTGGACGAAGCTGCACAACTTTCTCCTTCTACCTGTTTATTGCATTCCAACGTTATTTCTCCTGGACTAAGACAACATTTATCAGACGATGGATTGGGGGGTCGAAGGAACATATCAGATAAAACATTGGAAATTGCTAAATGACAAGAGAAGATGATTCATACACAGACAGCACGCAGATAGAAGTACAAGACAACTTACCAATCGTTGTACTGCAACATGACACGTCGACTGGACTGGCAGTCATACAATCAAAGTCGGACCGTTGTTGCTTCGTTCGATTGTCGACATCGGACGAGGATGCGCTCTCTTGCTTTGAATTCTTCTCTTCTTCACCGATAGATTTGGAAGAAGTGACGATTTGCTCGTTGATGACAGCTGACGCTCAGAAATCGATCCGATTGTTTCTTTTCCTTTTCTCGTTTCTCTCTCGACGTCTCGAAATGCAACTTCAATATCATCTTTCGCTTCTTCGTTTTCTTGTTGTTTTGGCTTATTTTCATCTTCTCGAATCGATTCTTTTTCTTCTTCTTCTTTCATTTCATCTTTCTCTTCTTCCTTCTTATTTTCTTCCAACGATTCCTTCGTTTGTCGTTCCTCTACTTCTATTTCATCTTCCTCTTGTTGATATTTTTCTTCAAGGTTTGACCGTTGCGATTCTTGATGTTTGTTGTCATCTCTTTGTCTGTCATCGTCATCTCTCACTTCTACGGCCACAATTTCATCTTCTCTGCCGCTAGTATTTGTTCGCGGTAAATTCTAAACGTGAGAACAACAACAAATTATGTATATATCTTGTCGAATTAATACTAAAAATGTAAACGAACCGAACGGCTAGCGATTTGCTGCGCAGTGGACGACTGTCGAGCACGGTGCCTGTCAAAAATAGCGCGCGTTAGACAATTATCTTGGACGTTGCCATGAGACAAAAACGCCGACAACGCGACAAGACATTTGCTTCGTGCACTGTTACCCCTTACCTTTTATCCTTTCGGCGTTCATGATTTTCAACATCTGAAAGAAGCAACAACCTCATCACAATAGCGAAAACTCAAAAAATGTAATGCGAAATTTTTTGTTCATGTACCACGTTCCGCAACACATGGAACTCTCTATCATATTAACGAACGTCAATTTCTCACCTTTGTCGTCGTCAGTAATTGGTTTTGAACAACAACACCCCATAGCTACGCTAATCTCTGGAGCAAAGCACCGATGCACACGCACACTGGAAACTCCACTAGGCAAGTGACGAAAACAAACGACCATTGTGAACAAACACATACAAAACGCATGCGCTCTCAGTCGGCCAATCACTTTCTTACAACATATCCACATTGTGAAAAGCAAAAAACATCCAAAATTACATGAATTTTACCTTTTGGGTTTTTACATTTCTTTCTTCCACTAGCAATTAACTATATATACTTTACCTATCGAGCTCTCGATTACTTGAGCTGGATAGTTACACTTATTACTGTATTGATCCGTCGTTCACGTATATTCAACCGACAAAGCAGCAGCGACGAGACAGCCATGACTGGTCCGGGACTAGGGTTAGGGTTAGCACTTGCATGGGGATGGGGTCCGGGAGGGGTGGATGGTGGACGAGTTACGGCAGCGACAATTGGCCCCCAGACCAGTTAATTAAAACACGACGGCTGTCAATTTAATTAAAGCTGATTGCACCTGCTCGCTTCTCTTAAAATAACTCCACATGATTAACTATATGAAAGCAAACCAGAAACATGTTATATTTTAGCTTAGTTACGCTTTTAGCGAGTGTAACCATCGCAAAAAAACTTAATCACATATCTAGATGAAACAGTTCCAAGTGACACTTTTGCAACCTAAACAAAACTAGGACGTTCAACTCTAGGGAATGCTTCTCTAAGAAATGAACGGTTGACCTCTTGATTAGTTAATTAATGTAAGTGTTGCTCGAAATTCAGAAAAGTGAAAGCACAAATTATTAGTTTGCACATATGAGGTACTGTAACATACTCAAAATGCAGTATACCAGGCTGCAATAACTTGCTATTAAAGCTATTATTGTTTCACTGACAAATGAAACAGTCTCCTGAGAAATGAATTACTAAACACTCGATGTGGATCCATCTTCTCACGCACAGCCATAAACTCATCCCACTTGAGATATCTCGTTCTCAGCTCCGCTTCTGTCTCATAGAAAAGCTTTCCCCAGTGCGGGCGTCCACCATGTTGTATTGCAGAAGATGCAAAGCGTTTGAAGAACCTGTGCATTAGGACATCTGATGGATTGTACGTTAAGACAGTGATGAACGTCGTGTCTCGACCATAAGCTGGACTCAGCCAGATATCATCTCCCTTTACGAATCGAATCTAAGAAAAAACTTATCGACTAGTGATATATCACACACTTCCACAAAACTACCTCAGTAATTTGGTTGAATGAAATTTCATTTTTCATATCCTCTTTGATTGCGATCAACTCTCTGATTAAATCTGCAGTCGCATTGTATGGAACCCCGTATTCCAGCTCTGGATGGCGTACAAAGTAGTGAGGAATGTTGAATACTTCGAGGGGAGACCCAACGCTGTCTCCAGTTCGTAGACACTTGAAAATGTTCACACTCACCCACATCACTGCACCAGTAAGTCTAGGGATCCATGACATAACATATGATGCATATTCAAAGACATAGAACTAAAGAGTGAAACATTCTGATTGATAAATCACTCAACCGAGTCAACAGTGAAGGTTAGGTAAACCTTGAGATTAAAAATGAATCCTGTTGGGCTATCCCTTCTTGGCGATGTAGTTTTGTTACTTCTGTAGACTTGTACCTGTTGTGTGTGAAACTCCAACCACAGTTTGACGTGATCACTGCTGGTGACGATGTCGTCCAACTGTTGCAGACATTGCTGCAGTGGCATGAGTGTAATGACTTCGTGAAGATTGAATGCAGGCACACAAGTTATCGTAACTTCAGTTATCACTCCAACAGCACCCAGTCCAATCAGTGCCGTTCTAAAAATATCATGATTCTTGTTTTCACTAGCTCGATAAACCTGCAAGGCAAAAATGCCTAATTGCAGATCACGTGACATCTAAAAATTACTATCATACAATCCCTTCACCAGACACAATCTCTATCGCAGTAACCAGAGTTGCCAAATTCCCGTACTTAATGCCTGTTCCATGGGTGCCTGAACAAAAAAGTCATAAAGTAATTGATAGTAATTAACACTACCAAAATACCAACTATACAAACATCTTACCTGTTGCTATGGCACCAGCTATTGTCTGTCCAGAGACGGAAGGCAATTGCGGCAGTGCTAGTCCATCTGCTTCTATAGCGATGACTATTTCTTCGAGTGTCGTGCCTCCTCGAACGGTGACAAGTTGTCTGTCTTTGTCTATGTGTACGACACCTGTGTACTTCTCCAGAGAGAGCATCGTGTCGTCTGGCACTGCAATGTCAGACCAAGAATGACGAGATCCTACAATTGTTACCGTCTTGCCCTTCAAAGATGCTCCTCGAAGGATACTAGCAATTTGCTCCACAGATGATGGTTGATGGATTTTTGTTGGACGAAATTCATACCGCCCTTCTGCAAACGAATTAAGTTAAGCAAGAGTATACGTGTAGAACTGCTGTAAAATGTGAATGACTGCTAATATTAACGATTAATATTTTTATATGTAATAATATTAATAATATTTATATTAAAAATATTATATTGCATGATGACTGGACATTATTCCAGGTCATCACAACCTGCAGCACTTACAGAAAACAGTGCTTCTGGGATCTACTGGGATCCTTCGTAAATTCATGTCTTCTTTCTAGACAGCCGTGATGGTCTAAGTACTTATGAAGCAGGGTTTGCTTCCGGTACCTGTAATTGACCAGACCGATCTGGTAGCACGACACACTAATAATAATAATAACATATTTTTGTTTCGTACCACTACAAGTACAGTGCTATAGGCCAGACAAGATACATACACTAACAAGTAAACATAGATAGTCATAGAAGAATAAACGTAGAAGAATAAACAAACATAAATTAAGGTTTAATCCAGCTCTTGAAGTCCATGTAGGACAACACCATGATTCTTGTCCTTGTCTCGTTGTCCACTGATCGCCACAGATTGCCTTGAGTATTCAGAATGAACCCGCTCACTAATTCATTATTAGAATGAACTGCTCTACATAAGAAAGAGAGTTGGCTAACACGTAATAGATCAGGAACTTCCCTAATAGGTTCTCCAAGAGTTTCCCGCAAGGATGTTCTGTTTGAGATCCCTAGCCCTCTACAATACCCTCTTCTCCACGCTTGATGTAGTAAACGTTTGGTACTTCCCATTCCCAAATCCCACAGTTCGCATCCATAGCCCAATACAGGTAACAATACGAAGTACATTGTCGTTGTCCATACTGTAGGATTACGACTCACACCTTTGACAGCCCCTACAATTGAGTATAATAAAGAGTAAAACTTCCAACACCGCTCTTCCACCGCACCAGTTGTTCTTTTGGAACAGCCGATAATTTATGACCTAAATGAATGACATCATGTACTTCAGGCAGACGCTCTCCATTGATGGATAAAGCTGTCTCTTTACGGTAAATGGATCACCTGTTCCTAAAACTAATTGATTTACTTTTCTGAATATTACATTTCAGGCAGTGGTCTGTTGCAAAACTCTCACAGATCTCCAATAACCTCTGCATGCCCTCTCTGCTTGTAGACAGAAGCGATAAATCATTCACGTATGCGATGCCCCCACTAAACCTCTCGTTAATTCAAACACCTACTCCTGATTATTCCAATCCGGTAATAAAGTCATCAACGTGGACATTAAATAGAGCAGGAGAGAGTACACTGCCTTGGCGAACTCCATTAGATGTTTTGAAAGATGCTGATTTTGACGAGTTCCATTTCACATATAGGTCTTGTTCTTTATACCAGTTCCTCAAGAATTTCACGATAAAAGTAGGGGTATGCCGTTCCATCAGCTTCATAAACAATAGAGCATGATAACTCTATCATACGCTTTCAATAAGTCAAGAAAGCACCCAAATACAATCTCGTTTCCATTTTCAAGAAAATAATTAATAGACTCCTGTATGACAAACGTAGACATATCACAGCCATGACCAGCCTTAAAACCGAATTGTTGCTTGTTTGTATGCCAAATTCTCTGATATTTTGCCATGATAATTTCTCTAATAGTTTCCCCAGCACTGATGATATTGCTATGCCTCTATAACTGTCTGGATTATTTCTATCTCCTGCTTGATCTTTCAGGGTGGGATTATTGCAGTTTCTCTAAAGTTTCTCAGAATACAGCCATGATTGACCAATCCTGTGAACAAGCCAGCAATATGTCTATAGAGATTCAGGGAGCCATTCTTGATATGTTCTGCCTGAATACCATCCAAATCTGAGGCCTTATTGTTCTTCAGTTGCAAAGAAGCCTTCCTACATTCTTCTGTATTGATAACAAAGTGCCACCACGAGGTTCTTTTTCTCATATCTTCTTCTACCATACTATCAAGCTGGTTGTTCAATACATTGCAAAATGTTTGATTATATTATTAATATTAATATAGTATTTATTGATGGTTTAAGTTAGTAGCTTCTGAGATTGGATTTTGACAACCCTGCATTTTTAGCTAATTAATTAATATAATGTAAGTAACTAACGACTTGAACAGCATACCCCAGTTGAGAAGATAGTGACT
>NC_085089.1:6604051-6611551 GCF_963422355.1 Corticium candelabrum | reverse complement strand
GGGCAATTGAACATGACGTGGCTGTCGGTTTGGAGGTGGATGATTTGTACCGTAACAAAGACTGCTCTGAAGGGATGAAAAAGAGAATCAGAGAGTAAGATATTTTATATCGTTTGAAACATACATGCATGTGTGCACACACATGCACATGCACACACACACACACACACACACACACACACACACACACACACACACACACACACACACATACACACACACACACACACACACACACACACACACACACACACACACACACACACACACACACACACACACACACACACACACATGTAGTGTGTAGTCAAACTACATATGTCACATGCCGTATTCATACATTCTATAAATTCTACATAATCGGAGAATTTCATCAGCCAATCTGATTTGCTCTAAGCAGTACTTCCTAACTATCTGCTTGTTTTGCCATAATTTATTGAGTGATATTTGTAACTCTAATTGTCACTGTTGCAGGACTCTTGATACCAGAGGTGATCTGGAACGGTTCAGTGCAAGTAGTTTGACAGCAGTCGTACTTGAAATCATGCAGAGCTTAAGTGCCGGCGATGCTGGACCTCTAATGCCCGCCGTTCTTCTTAAAAAGCACACACCCATGTGCAAAACCGAGTCTCAATTTAGGTGCTTGTTTTGTGTGTCATCTGGGTGTGTGTTTGTATGTCTCAGATTAGTTGTCCGTTTGTCTGCTTGAGTGTGGCATCTAGCTATGTGTCTTTGTGTGACTTACTTGGTGTTATTTGGGCTCAAGCTGTTTGTGATTGTGATGGTAGGGCTGCTCTTGCTCCACACTGGGTGCCATGCTGGGAGTTGCTCAAGTCACACTTAGAGGTTCTTATTGAAAAGCGGGCTTTGAAGCCTGAAACAGCAGCAACTATGTTTTCATCCGTGTGTGTGTCACATGCCACCACAAACAGAGAGAAACAAGAGAAAGTAGGAATCAATGATTGTGTGTGTGTGTGTGTGTGTGTGTGTGTGTGTGTGTGTGTGTGTGTGTGTGTGTGTGTCACATGTTGATAACCTTACATGTTTGTATAGGCTGTGCAGATTCTGTCTACAATCCTAGAGAATGCATGTCAAGGTGGTGAAATCACCACCAATGTGGTTCCAAACACGAACCCTTCTTCTCACCGTGACATCTCACATCCAGTCGATCTCAAGTCTTCTTGTAGTGACGAGTCTTTGTCTTTGGTTGGAGATCTGGGAGAGACCGACAATCAATCTGAACAAGCCCAACGTTCTGTGCGTCTGAGTGAAACAGATGCTTACAAACTGCTCCTTGCAGGCTCGAAATCAGACCATCTAGACGATGACGCCGCATTCTCAGTTAGTGAAGACAGCGAAGTAGCAGCCCTGGAGAATGACCTTGCAAGTGCACCAACATTAGAAGAAGGAGAAAGGTAAGAGATGAAAACCAACCGAAAACGAATGCCACAGAAGCTTTGTATGCTTTTGCAGTTGTGGTTTAGTGCATTCTCTCACTCTATCTAACATTGAGGCAGTCAATGCATCAAATGGAGACGATTTTGAAATACAGTCGGATAGCAAGTCGAGCGTGTCACAACTAATGTCAACACCTCATGCTTCGTAAGTTGCTAGAATTTATTTATAGATTTTGTATTATATATATATATATATATTGTGTGTGTGTGTGTGTGTGTGTCTGTCTGTCTGTCTGTCTGTCGGTCGGTCTGTCTGTCTGTCTGTCTATCTGTCTGTGTGGTGTGTGTGTGTGTGTGGTGTGTGTGTGTGTGTGTGTGTGTGTGTGTGTGTGTGTGTGTGTGTGTGTGTGTGTGTGTCTGTCTGTCTGTCTGTCTGTTTGTGTGTGTGGTGTGTATGTGTGTTGTGTGTGTGTGTGTGTGTGTGTGTGTGTGTGTGTGTGTGTGTGTGTGTGGTGTGTATGTGTGTTGTGTGTGTGTGTGTGTGTGTGTGTGTGTGTGTGTGTGTGTGTGTGTGTGTGTGTGTGTGTGTGTGTGTCAATAGATATAACAATATTATTTATACAGTTATATTATAAATATTTAACTCTATAAACGTGCATCTTTCATTGTTTGCAGGCCTGCATTGAGACCAAGGTCTCAGAGCGACAGACCCATTTCTCGAACTAGCATTAGTAAGTCTACGTTTGAACGGCTAGAATGGCCGATCATAAATAATCCTATTTTCTATATATTTAATTCCAATTTCTGTATAGGCTATCTCCAGGACTCAGACCCCGAGTCTGATTTGGCCGAAGAATTATGGCCCGGTAGGACACAAACAGACGGCAACACAAAAGGCAATAACTCCGACCAGGACGACTTCGATTTCTATGACTAGAGTCTATATGTATGTATAAGATATCCATGTACATTATTCTGCGCGTTAGGAGTAATGAGTAATGCTTCCAGCGTACACATATTAATATGTATGTAAGATATCCATTATACATTATTCTGCGCGTTAGGGGTAATGCTTCCAGCGTACACATATTTATTCTGCGCACTAGCGCAATGCTTCCAGCGTACACATTTATAGCGCGCGTTTCGAACATAGCATTTCTTGTTTCATATCGCCCGTCGTCGCCTACTGTATACCATACATTGTACGATTGTCATTAGAACACAATCACTACACACTGCCGAGGCTTCTTCAACCACCACGGCTTTACTTGAGCCACTTCCGGTCATCACAAATCGCTCGAATTGCTCCAACATGACAAGCACAAAGTATTTTACGGTGAGTACAGTCGATTCAAGCTCGTTTGACTCGAATAGCTAACAAAACGTGGAGTCTAAAATTTGCGTTTCGACAACAAGGCACTCACGACCGTCACCGAAGACCTCGGCAGCATTCTCAGCGAAATGTACGGCTCGGAGACGCCCGACGGAGCTCGTCACGCCATTGAAATGAAGTGAGAACGAACGAGCGGCGATCGAGTCGACGTCTGGCTACACAGACGTCGCGTAAGGCGAGCAATTAGTGAGGCATTCTGGCTTGTGTCGTTGCAGGTATGTAGTCGGTGGAGGTGGAGAGAATCGCTTGGCTGATGGTCTGACGAAGAGGTAGACGGGAGGTTGTCGTGTAGAGCGTTTGTTGTGTTAGGGTGTGATTTGTCTGTTGGTCTAGCGTTCGTTCTGTGCGCTCGGTTCACGAGTATTTGGGTCACACGAATGGGCACGACGACGACGAGGGTAAGGACGAGGAGTTGAGTGTGTAGCGCGCGTTCCTATTCGCGACCCACACGAGATTGTGGTTGTTGTGTACATGTAATGTGTTATGTTGTAGTACTAGAGTGTCTAGGCGCCGGTTTGTATATATACAGAATACACCAGATTGTCATAGGCTAGGAAACTAAAATCTAGTGTGTACTGTACAGTAGAGCATTAGATACCTTAGAGAGAGAGCGAGTAAAGATGTATAGGGTAATAATTCCCGGATGTGTGATTTAGTACTGACTTACAATCTGGACTTACAAGTAGTATTAGAGAGGCGCGGGTTTGTATAGCATACATCAGATTATCATAGACTAAGAAACTAAAATTTTAGTATGTAGAGCAGTAGTACCTTAGGATATGTAAAGAGAGAGAGAGAGAGAGAGAGAGAGCGGTAGATGTAAATGTACTATGATAATTCCCGGATGGGTGACTTCGTACGTTGTCTACGTAAATGTGCCAATAGACACAGGTTTGTCTAAAATACACTGGATTGTCAGAGACTAAACGAAAAGCCTGCTAGCAGTTAAACTACGTAGATAACGAGATACTCCCTAGAGAGTAATTACTAAGTAAGTGGTCTGGTATCATTCCCGGATGTGGGCGTACTATTATTATCTAGGCGCTGTCTGTACGTAAAAGTACAGTGTACACCAGTCCGGCGGGCATAGATTACTAGCATAGTGTGACTGTCTCTTACAGATGCGACGATGCGCGGCATCTGGGCGGACACTAACGGCCAGCAGGTCAGCAATTTTGTGGTTGAGTGTGTTTGTTAGTCCAAACTGTCAGTATGTCATACTAAACGTAAACTGTTTGGTTATGAAATTATGCAACAGAGTGACGACGCGTTGAGCTACTACGCGCGACTCAAGATCTCGTCCGTGCTCTGGTTCTATCCCGCCGTGACGAGAAAGCAAGGTTTCTGAGAACAGGATGTGCAGTGCATGCATGACGGGCATCAGACACTTCACTTCCTGTCGTTTTGTGTTGCAGCTGAGACGATGCTGGATGGCAAGGTTCCCGGGGTAACTTGTAGCATAACACATTTTGTGGCGAGTTTGAGTGTCCGGTGTTTGGATTGCAGACATTTTTGGTGAGAAATTCGAGACAAGTGGGTAACTTTGCTGTGTCTGTCTGTCTGCCTCCCGGAATGGAGGTCGACATCCAACATTATTTGATCACTAGAGATGATGCAGGTAGTGGGGTGGTGAGCTAATGTGGTGGGTTGTGTGACTGGATGTCTGTCTGGTAGGTTTGTGTTTCGATCAGGCTGGACGGTACTTTGCTGATTTGGAGGCTTTGGTGGCTCACTATGTTGTCCACATGAGGTAGAGAATGAATGTGTCTATAAAGAGCTCAGGGCACTTGTTTTTGTTGAGAAATTGAAATTGTTGTGTTGTGTCTCAATGATCACACACACACACACACACACACACACACACACACACACACACACACACACACACACACACACACACACACACACAACAGTGCCAAAGAAGAGCCCAGTCATTTATTTATTTTTTGTGGAAAAATCTAACTTGCATTGTCTCTTGGGTAGGCAGCAGGGAGAGGCGGTTATTGTATGATTGCGTTTGTTCAGACCGTTTGCTGGTCTGTCTTTTTTTGTCTGTCTGTCTGTTTGTTTGTCTGTCTGTCTGTCTGTTTGTCTGTTTGTTTGTCTGTCTATTTGTTTGTTTGCCTGTCTGTTGGTTTGTCTGTTTGTCTGTCTGTCTGTCTGTCTGTCTATTTGTATGTCTGTTTGTCTGTCTGTTTGTTTATCTGTTTGTCTCTGTTTGCTTGTCTGTCTGTTGTTTGTCTGTTTGTTTGTCTGTCTATTTGTTTGTTTGCCTATCTGTCGGTTTGTCTGTTTGTCTGTTTGTCTATCTGTCTGTCTGTTTGTCTGTCTGTTGTGTCTGTTGTGTCTATTTGTCTGTCTGTCTGTCTGTTTGTTTATCTGTTTGTCTGTCTGTTTGTTTGTTTGTCTGTCTGTTTGTTTGTTTGTCTGTTTGTTTATTTTTCTGTCTGTTTGTCTGTCTGTTTGTTTGTGTATCCATTTGTTTGTCTGTTTGTTTATTTATTTGTCTGTCTAGTTGTCTGTTTGTTTGTTTATCTGTTTATTTGTCTGTTTGCTCTGCTTGTTTATAAAATCAAGTGCAACAAAGTTGCAGCACTATAGATTGACTATGCATGTTACTCTTCACACACCAGTTTACTCTTGAAAAGCTAATAATAATTGTTAATTAATTAAGGTTGATATAAACTAGATGTGGACTACTACACACACCTTTCAATTTACACTCAGATGTCTGTTCTAGGGAGGTGTTGTGGCATTTAATTAATCAGACATTTTGTTATCAATGTTTTCACTGTTTAACCGCCTCGGGGCTGTTAATTTGATGGGCTTTTGTTTGGACATTTACATTAATTGTTGGTCTGTTGGTTGGTGGACGTGTTAAGTTGTGTTCTACTACAGTGACGGGATGCCGTGTTTGCTAAAGTTGCCCACGTTGATCGCCACGCCGACCACCAAACTCGAACTCACTCTGGCTGTAGAGAGGGAAGCAGGTACATGCCATGTTGTCAGTCGCCATGTATGTTAGGTTTGATATCAATGTGTGTAGAACGGAGAGCCATGATGGCGCTCAACGTGATGTACTCACAATTGTCTGAAGACAAGAGCGAGTCTCGCGAGGCGTCACTTGATCGAATTACTGAAGTCAAACCCAAAGAGTTACCCAATCGTGTTACTACCCGGCAGCGAAGGTCGAAGACGTGTTCTTCGATCACCGAGAAACACCTGAAAGAGTTGATAAAAGGAAGAACGAGCGACTACTTTAATGTCGACGAGGACAACTACGCGACGACGGACGGATACGATGTCGGTAAGATCAGACCGTTGGTGAAGAGGAGTAGACGAGCGGTCACCATATCTTCCACTGGCGGTAGCAGGAGAGGCAGCAGAGATACCGAATTGTCATTGTGTTCGATGGAAAGCGAAGGTAGAGAGGAGGAGGACGGTCATGGGACTCAGAAGAGTCGGTTTAGGGCAGTAATAGCGAGACTGAAGCGACCGTTTGTGAGGGGTCGTCTACGGCTTCTTCATATGCGACGAAGCAAGTCGACGTCGCATGATGTATTACGGACGTCGACGCCCATCAAGATCAAGCCGAAGTCTCATTCGCTAACGATGGTGCAACAACGGCTTCAGACTTCAATGGACGTCCCGATGTGTGTCGCGTTGCCGTCGGTGATGAGGCCTCGTATGCCGAGTCCAGGCAGAGACAAGAAAAATCGGAGATCAAGTCGTCGGAGTAGCGGCGGCACGTGTGGAGACGGGATTTATTCGTCGTTAGGCTCGTCGAACTCTGACAGTCTCATTGACTCGGACATCGACGAGAAGGACGACGAACCTCCACCGGTCCCGCCTCGTCCGAGTCAAGTGAATCAACAGGAAAGACGCGAGGGTGTGGGTGAGGGTGAGGATATCGTGGGAAACGATCCCAACCGGCCAGTGTCGGCGACATACGCGAGTATCGATGACGTCGGGGTAAAACCGGAGACATCTCGTCCGCCACCTCTCCTCTCTGTTGTGGAGTCGACGTCAGGAGAGAGACCCAAGTCTCCACCCCCTCGACCTCCCAAGGAAGAAAAACTGACGCCTCCACCTCTACCTGAGAGACGACGCATTGCGACTCTGGCAACTCTGCCTGGGCGAAGGACGGAGCCACGCATGCCACCACCGCCGCCGCTCCCGACAGCAAGTGGTAATCCATTAGTATCAGGCGATGTGAACACACCACCGGAGGTCCCGCCTCGTCCTCGAGCTGTCACCTTACCTGCGTTGTTTCCAAGCCACATGGACGCGGTGACCGAGAGTGACTATCTCGTTCCCATTGAGGAGATCCTTCGTAACTCGCGCAACAACGAAGACGCACAATCACGTGATACAGAGACGGAAACGTCACTAACGAGCGACTCGCGGTCTGTACCACCACCTCAAACGGTCACACGTAGTAAGGACGAGGAGGACGGTGACAGTCAGGTGGTGGTGGCATTACCTATGAGTGTGGCAGCCACGCCCATGGGTACCACCAACAGGGCGGAGACCGAATGTAACGAGACGTCGTTGTGCTCTCTATCCTTGCCACTTATGAATGGAATAACAACAACGGGCGTTGAGACCGACGATTCAGCGTGTGATATCTCGCCGGGCGTCTCCTTCACGACCGACGACCTACCGCCGCTTCCGTCTCCTTCTGTTGAACTCGCCTATCGACGTAGCAAC
>NC_085089.1:6581551-6599051 GCF_963422355.1 Corticium candelabrum | reverse complement strand
CCGGTGTGTGTGTGTGTGTGTGTGTGTGTGTGTGTGTGTGTGTGTGTGTGTGTGTGTGTGTTGTGTTTGTGTCAATGTGTGGGTGTGCATGTTAGTGTGTGTGTGTGTGTGTGTGTGTGTGTGTGTGTGTGTGTGTGTGTGTGTGTGTGTGTGTCGGATGTCGTATAGTTGCCTCTTTCTGGACAGAAGAGGTTACAGAATGTGGCATAGCAATCACTGCAGACTTCGGTCCTAGTTGCATGAAACTAGGATTTAATTCGCTGTACACTCAAAACTCCCCATCTAGACACTCAATTCTCAAGCCGTCTTGACTATCACATACCAGTGTGAATGAGAATTATAGTACAAAGTACACATGTAAATTACAGTGTAGTACAAGTGTGTACTGTACACACATACTCTATCTATGCAGACTTGGTGTGACAGTCAGTCACCAAACCTTACAGTAAGATGGTCTGGGATTCCAAGGCTAACGTGCGTTAGCTATCTCTCTCCTGACATTTCTAGAACCCGGAGAGCAGCTGGTCCCATAAGGTTTGAGTGTACAATCAACCTACATAACAACCTCAGTTATCTGGAATTTTTGGGTACAGTAATCCACACTATTTTGTGCACCCCTCCCCAGGATCTCGGTATTTCACGTGTTTCCATCATTTTTTGTGTTTAGAAAATGATGTGTTTTGTGATTAGAGAAAACACAACTTTTCTTACATCTAAGGCCTGACCAATTACATTACTTGATGCTCGGATTCACCAGTCGTTTGAGCTTTACCAAAATAGAATAAAATTTGATGTGCGCATGCGTAATAGTATTATGCTTGAAGTGCAAACATTTGGTTTACATCGTATGAGTAGCAAGTATCAATGACTCCTCGAGTGTAAGTGCATGTGGTCCACGTACTGTTTCTGCTTTCTGTTTGGTATGAGTGTCGTATGTTTTAGTGTCCATTTTGTTATCTGATGTTTGTACTAAAACGGTACAAGAAATACCGCATGCTGTAAATGTCACGTGATCATTACTTTGTTGGTCAGTCTGGTTGTATGTCCAATATCCGAGCATCAAAAATTTAGTTGGTGTGTGTGTGTGTGTGTGTGTGTGTGTGTGTGTGTGTGTGTGTGTGTGTGTGTGTGTGTGTGTGTGTTTCAGACTTTGTGTGTACACATGTCCAGTTGAAGTCACAATATGTATGTTTGTTGCATGTTTGGGTGTTTATTCCGCCGTTGCTAGGATTCTTTTTCTCGTTATATTACACTCCTACCATAGCAACCCAACCACATGTTGTATATTTACCGGTCAATAAACGTATATTGACCGGTCAGAATCTGTATACTGCAAACCAACTAGCAATCAATACATGGGCATACCTATTTTAGATTACAAGCTTATTCTTTACCAATAATAATGTTCACAGTACTGCAGTTTGTAAAGACGCAGTCAGAAATGACAAATGGCACCGGATTCTGTCTTCCCGTTTCAGACGGCTGTTCAACCTCGACTACTTTCAGCTCATCTGCCTGTTCCGTTCTCTCCCCGGACTCCTTGACTTTTGCGTCAGTGTAATCGGTGTGTCCATGGCCATTGTCCAAAACTTTGCACGCTGCCATTTGCTGCAATTCGGATGGCTCTTGATATTGTCTCAGTGCTTGCAAGGTTTTGTGGCCGGTTCTGCCTTGAATTACATGTTCAGAAACTCCCGCTTGAAACAGCCTTGTCGCACTAGTAGCTCGAAGAGCGTGGTTGGTTCGAACTGGAAGACCAGCTTCAGCTGTCATCACTTTCATCATTGTAGCCAACGTGTTATGACCGATTACTTGCTTTGAATACCAAGGACCAAATGAAGGAGTAGACGACAAAGGTTTATAATAGAAGGCTTCTCGAGAAAATCCTGCTGGCAACTTACTAAGATAGAGATCCAAATTTTTTACGTGGCAACGGTCACCGGCTTCTTCATTAGCGTATCTGATAAACCACAAACCACAAAATGCTATTACCTTACAGAAACACGTTGGAGCTTGACTATAATTTACCTTGTGACTTTTTTGTTTGGATGCCGTAAATCACGTAGTCCACCACTATGATTTTTGGATCCGTGCTCAACATAAATGTAACAGACTTTTGACAATCCGTCTGTGGTTTGGCTGCATCTAGTCACCTGACTCCATTTGAGGCTTCTGTGCTCCGCACCACCTCGAAGAGCAAAGTTTATCCCATTATAAAAGAATACTGCCCTCAGTAGTTTTACAGGTGTGTCTAAGCCAATTACTCCCTTCTTCCATAGACTGTCTTCTTCTTCAGCAGTGAATACACTGGAACCCTTGCGGTTCGTTCCTAGTCCTTCTTGACGTAATTCTCGACAGACTTTATCAAGAGCATTGCGCAAACCTTCAAAACGATGGTCTGCCTTGTCGAAAAAATTAAACGAATCGCTTCTGTGCTGAGCTCGAAGTACACGTTGTAGCCCACACACCAATTGTACAAGAGTTTTTGGAGGATACTTGTCACCGTTGGTCTTCCTCGCCTCCAGTAGGAAGCATATTAGCCACTCTTGCAAAAGTTGTGAATCCTTCGTTGAGAGAATGTCTGTGGGTACCTGCTCTTCTTGTGGAGCATCCTTGTTTCGATTGCTTCTCCATGCTTCAAATGTTCGCATCGTCCAACTGTTGCAGGCAGTCGTGTTCTTGCAAACCGTACCCTTGCTGTACTCCTGTACTTTGTCCGTACTGTCTTTTCAGCAAATCTGCTGTCAAGCTGGCTAGTACTAGTGGTAAGCTTTTTGGAACCAATGCGTCTCATCTTTGTTGGCGGCTGAAAGTCGTCGTCCTGGTCACTATTACGGTCTTCTTTCTGATCCGACATCACGCTGGCAAAACACGTGGATACTGTACTGTACTAATACTTTTGAGCACGTGGCCTTATGGGGCTGACGTGCACGTCAACAACACTTCACAGCTGTCAAAATGTGGTTGTTTGACATAAAACTTTAGCTGTCATTGCAATACACAACCACTCTAATTCAACTTGAATAATCTATGAACTCTAATTACAGTAGGATGTTAAACATGCAACAAATAGGTTAATGCATGGTAGGGGCGACGATATCCAGTTTATTGACCTCGGTCTTTTCGGGGCTTTCTCCTCGATAATTAGCCGAGGCTAATTATCTCGGGAAGCCCCTCAAGACCTCGGTCAATAAACTGGATATCGTCTCCCTACCATGCGTTAACATATATGTACGTGTGTACAATAAGCATGGCATTACATGTACAGTCAAACTGGATATCATCATAGGTGTAGGCAAAACCATAGTGTGAACACAAAATACTCTTGCTGCATTAGTACTGACTGGAAATAAGTAAATGGCAATGGTCACTAGAAACTTAATTACCCAACTACCCAACTATTACATTTAACATATTAATTAATTAATTAATCCGTATGTTGTATTGTAGACTCGGTTGCCACGGATCGGTGACCTTCAAGGCTACATGAGAGTTCGTATGCCCGATGAGTACAACACAAATATAAACGCAAGACGAGTCTCGTTGACGTCCGTGTTCTGCGTGTAATAATAACAATCCGACTTTCCTGTTTAGATGGCCGTGTTCAAGACATTGCCGATCGGTCCTAAGATGACGGTGCTGGATGCTTGTATGTCAATCGTGTGCATTACGTCGATTCCCGTAAATACTTGCTGGTGTGTGTGTGTACAGGTCACTTGATCGGTCAAAAGATGGCAATAAATAACCTCGAAAACTACACACTGTACAAAGTCATTGATAACAAAGGTATTGTTACTGCGCATGCGTGAATGCATACTGCGCATGCGTGAATGTATGGACTAACTGCGTGTGTTAGAGACTATACTAGAAGACGACTTTCATCCTCAGCATCTCAAGATGGAGTGGGTTTTGCTCGATTTGGAGGCTGAGCACGAAGGGAAGATGCAGGTAGAGAGATATTTTGCTTTCAAACGAAAGCCGTTTACGGATCTTTAATTTAATACACGAATTTTTTTTGAGACGGATATGGTTGGGTTGTTGACTCGTTTATAAGTTAACCGATTTATTTCACCTAGTGGCCTGTGAAGGAAGGCATAGATACTAGGATTTTGCAAGTATTTGTGTGGTTGTATAAATGCTGGAAGCTACCTTTTGCTTTGAACATTTTTAATTATGGAAGAATCATTTGTTTGTTAAAATAAAATTCGTGTGGAGTGTGTCGGCCACAGGCTAACAGTGTATGTGATGACTACACCTGGAACCTGGAATTCTGCCAATACCCACTATAGGCTTCAATGTCCTTTGTTCTGTGACTAGTAGCATATATAGTTCAGATGGCTACACACACACACACACACACACACACACACACACACACACACACACACACACACACACACACACACACACACACACACCAACACACACACACCAACACACACACACCAACACACACACAACAACACACACACACACACACACACACACACACACACACACACACACACACACACACACACACACACACACACCAATTCCAAATCTAATTTAAGACACGATAACCACCAGGACATCTACACACTTACCATCTGACATTCCTAACTACCCATCTACTCATAACGTAATTTATTACTAAAATAATCACGATTAAATCCTTTCCTCGCGTTTTTCTCAAAAATAGATGTAACTACAAACAGCATCTTACAGACAAATTATACAACAATCCGTACAGACAAAAATAATAAAAATATATTTGTATCAAACTGCCTCTATATACACATGTACTCTACATATCATCAAATTTCATACTTGATAGCAGTCGATCTTTACTGTTGTCCAACACTCATCCATCCTTTGCATGTTAGTTGTGTCACTTATTCTTGAACAAACTTGACGATTTGGACCTGTCGCCACTCGCCTGTCGTCCGGGTGATGATGGAAGAGAGACACCTGATACAATCTGTCATCATGCTAGCTCAATGACACACACACACACACACACACACACACACACACACACACACACACACACACACACACACACACACACACACACACACACACACACACACACACACACACACACACACACACACACACACCACACCACACCACACACACATCAATTTGAATACTTTGTAGTAACAATGGCTTGCGTCGACGAACAGGCCCTCTCTGTACTTGTCGTGCTCTGGACCCGAATCCGAGTGTTTGTAGGGACTCGGCCATGTAGCGGTGAGATGGTGATACACAAAGAAGCATCAACAACTTAGCATCTCCACCTGTGGGAAAGATATCACGATAAACATACGATGATCTGAACACTACAAAGCGTGAATGTCTATGATGCATTATGCGTGTAAAGCTTTGGGTTGCAATCACCTGCACACACACACACACACACACACACACACACACACACACACACACACACACACACACACACACACACACACACACACACACAGAGGACAGACAGACAGACAGACACGCATGCACGTGCACACACACACACACACACACACACACAGGACAGACAGACACGCATGCATGCACGCACGCACGCACACACACACACAGGACAAACAGACAGATAGACTAACAGACAGATAGACAAACAGACAGATAGACAAACAGACAGACACACACAAACACACACACACACACACACACACACACACACACACACACACACACACACACACACACACACACACACATACCGATAGAATCCTGAAGAAGATACGTCAACTTCGAATTACGATACGGTACATGCCCTCTATGCTCACCCAACGCGCCTAGCACGTCAGCCAAAGCGGACAAACTCCGATTGATAAACGACGACTCTCGCAGTCCCATTCCCGTCACGCCCGACATCCCTAACCACAACAGTCATTATCACCAACAACGAAAACAACACCAACACCAACTGACCAACACATTCGCTACCAGCGAGATCAACAAGCTGTAGCTTCGTCCTGAAGACGCCGCTCTCACCGCCCGACTTCCCAGAGCTACTGGAGAACACAGAGAAGTCGGCAAATGACGAGTTACACAAAGGAGGTGGGGACACGAGTGGACTGACGGTTGTAGAGTGTGGAGCGCTTCGTCGCTGTGATTTCTGTCTATTGGGTGACGATGGAGGCGTGAGTTGAAGGTCGGGTAGGACGACTCGAGTGGCGAGTGCGCTGAGAGGTATCATTGTGGCTTGTCTCGATACTGCGGTGACAGTGAGGGTTACGATGAGATGGGAACGGCTTGAGTGTTCGTGAATAAGAGTGGCGTCTTCGACGCGTCTTTTCATACTGTACAAAACGTGTCGCATCACTTCGCTCACACACGAAACGGGCCTAAAGAGTATGAATAAATCGTTGTGAACTGTTGACACGAGGAATTGGTAATAACATGTGGATTCAAACAGTCAGAACGGGTGAACAATGGGACACACACACACGCATGTGCGCGCGCACGCGCGCACACACACACACACACACACACACAAATGATTATGACAGACAGACACACAAACAGACACACACACAGAGGACAGACAGTGAGACAGACAGATAGATAGACAGACAGACAGATAGACAGACAGACACACACGACATACAGACACAAAAATGATTATGACAGACAGACACACAAACAGACACACAAACAGACACACACACACACACACACACACACACACACACACACACAGAGGACAGACAGTTAGACAGACAGACAGACAGACACAGACACAGACACACACACACACGACAGACAGTTAGACAGACAGACAGACAGACACAGACACAGACACACACACACACACACACACACACACACACACACACACACACACACACACCAACAAAGTACCATATGCTCACAACACACTACTACCATACTTTGTCTTTACATTAGGCATCTCCATCTCCCCGTCTTTTCCCGAAACAACATTATGCGTCTTCAGCTCCTACACAAACCACACAAAATCACACCTTTCCATCATATCAATATCAACCCATTTCCATACCTTATCCAGTAAATCTCGTATTTGATTATTATAAATCTCAATCGCCGAAATGTCAACCGCAAACGAGAGATATTCATGACGTCTTTCTTCAAGTAGCCTGCATGCAGACGAGCAACAAATTGCTCACAAAACGCATGGAAGGATAGCTCCGTGGTATCACCTAAATAGTTCTCGTGCAGACCGAGGTACGACTCCTTCTCTGTCTTCAATTTCTTCGGAGTCGGCAAAGTCGTCATACGAAGGCTGGAGGTAATCCTCCTTGCCAAGCATCGTGTACGTTTTCCCGCTGCCCGTTTGACCGTATGCCATCACACATACGTTGTAGCTGAGAACGAAAACGTTTATAATGTAAATGGATGGACTTGGTGTAGACTGTGTGTACCCGTCCAGTAGAGATGTTAGCAATGGCTTTACATCGTCGAACACGTTTGACTGACCACAGTCGGGACTGTACACCCTGCATGCATAATAATAATTTAGACTCGGAATTTATGCCATCTGTCTGTCTGTCCATCTGTCTGTTAGTCTGTCTGTCTGTCTGTCCATCTGTCTGTCAGTCTGCCTGTTTGTCTGTCTGCCTGTCCATTTGTCTGTCAGTCTGTCTGTTTGTGTGCCCATCTGTTTGTCAGTCTGTCTGTTCATCTGTCTGTCTATCTGTCTGTCAGTCTGCTCGTTTGTCTGTCTGTCTGTCCATTTGTCTGTCAGTCTGTCTGTTTGTCTGTCCATCTGTCTGTCAGTTAGTCTGTCTGTCAGTCTGCCCGTTTGTCTGTTTGTCTGTCCCTTTGTCTGTCAGTCTGTCTGTCTGTCTGTCTGTCTGTCTGTCCATCTGTCTGCTTGTCAATTTCATTTATTGAAACACAAACTCTACGCTACATTTCTAACACTAAATGCAAACAAGCTACTGAGTTCAATTTCAGTTTAATGCAAGCTGTCGTCTGTCTATCTGTCTGTCAGTCAGTCTGTCTGTCCATCTGTCTGTTTGTCTGTCCGTCTGTGTGTTTATCCGTCAAATCATCCGTCTGTCTGTCTGTCTATCCATCTGTGTGTTTGCCAGTCTGTCTGTGTGTCTATCTGTCCAACCGTCCGTCCATCTGTCTGTGTGTCTATCTGTCCGTCTGTCTGTCTAACCATCCGTCCGTCCGTTTGTCTGTCCATCTGTGTGTCTATCTGTCCAACCGTCTGTTTGTCTGTCTGTCTGTGTTGTCTATCTGTCCGTCCATCTGTCTGTTTGTCTGTCCGTCTGTGTGTCTATCCGTCCAATCGTCCATCTGTTTGTCTGTGTGTCTATCTGTCCGTCCGTCCGTTTATCTTTGCCCTCCATGCATCGTCTGCCCACTCCTCCATCTGCTGTTTTTCAATTTCTGTTTGTCTGTCTGTCGTCAGCATGCGAGTTCCAGTAGAACACATTCAACGTTACTACCTGTCATACTCAAACATCTTGACTGGCGGCAACTCACCGCGAACGTTCTGCCTTACCGGTTGAAAACACACAGTCTCCTACACAACAACACATCCATCCACAACTTCTAAATACAACAACTGGCTTGTTGACCTCGTCCATTGCAGTCACAACCAAACCTGTAGCACTGCAAGAGAGCAACACAGCTCAACGGAAAACACTCATACATACACGTTTCGAATGTCACACCTGCTGCTGTCACCATTATCATCATCTCTATCAAACGACAACTCGGGCCGAACTCGACAGTAAACTCGAATGTTCCCACGCAGTTCCTAGTACCAGTGTGTGACAGATTTGATGTTATACTGTGCTTGACTATTACCCCACCCCAATGGTTAGCCAGAGTCAAAGTCAAGTATGGGATAGGTCTTACTCAAAAATTGACACCTAAAGTTGTTATTGACGGAAGTGAGTGATTTATTGACTTAATTAAACATAATTTACGCATTTTTTATTTATTTATTTTTATTTATTTATTTTTCATTATTTATTTTTTATTATATATTTTTTATTATTTATTTTTTATTATTTATTTTTTATTATTTATTTTTTATTATTTATTTATTATTTATCTATTTTTTTTATTTATTTATTATTTAGTTTTATTTATTATTTATTTATTTTTATTTATTTTTTATTTTCTATTTATTTTTTATTATTTATTATTTATTATTTATTTATTTTTATTTATTATTTATATATTTTTTATTTATTTATTTTTTATTATTATTATTTTTTATTTATTTATTTATTATGTGTCGTTATGCCCCTCCGTGATGGACAAGAGGTGTATTTACCCCATCTGGGCGCCCACCAACCCGGCCAGATGAGCCCATCACGTTTCTGTGTAGTCCACATAACGATCAATGACTAGCCAATTCGATATAGATTGCAGGCATTACGGTGACAGAGAACTCAGAACAGCACACCTAATGGATATCAATGACTGCCAGGAAAGTGCTAAACGTCATCATCCATGGACTGTTCGCCAGACCATAGAAACTCCCCAACAACTAAAACGAGTCATAGTCTCATGGACAAAGCTAATGAAGCATGAGAAAGAAAGAGAGACAAGTTTCATACTTTACTGTCATCACTGAGCTTTGAAGACCCAAAACCATGAAGAGGTAGCCATTGCTCTTCGTTCCCCATAAGTGTGAACTCAGGAAGTTAGTAATGAGGCAGAGGTCACACCAGGTGTGCTCATTGGAGCACTAAGAGATGCTCCAGTTAGACCATTTAACCTAAATGGTTCCAGTTACTAGTCCCTTGGTCTTACAAGATAATAAGATAATGACAAGAGTGGCACTTGTTGTATCCAAATGTCTTTGATATGCAAAACCTTATCCTTCAGTTTCCTTTGTGGTAGGAAGAGCTTAGATAATTTAATAAATAGAAATGCCTACTGATGCCCAGATCATCACAAAGGTCCAAAAAGCAGGATAGATATTGCAGTAGAGCTTCATCTTCTATACAATGTGTGAGTCATTAAAACCTTCAACATGTGGTCGACAAGCAAGCACAAGTTGAAGAATGCCAGCATCTCTACAGGCACAAATCCAGCAAACAATCACTGTGGAAAACACCAATTAGCAATAATTAAAGACTAAGAGGTGTGGATATCTTAGAGCCTTGGATAAAGTCAGGGTGGGGGCTTGCTTGAGCACTGGGGTAATACTCAAGCGAATAAGGTAACAACATTGTGAATGACTATACAGACCACCAGCGTGTTGTGAAGTGACCTCCGACGACACTTTTCGACTTGATAACGTTCGGTAACATCCGACAGTTGTCGCTGCATCCCAACCAGCTGTCTGTCGGTCTCTTCACAATAACAACGACAACAGAACTGCAAAGAATTACTCGACGACGGACAATAAAGACAGCATACCAGCAGCTATACGTCTCGACATGAAAGACTCGTTAGTTCTTTCCATCAGCTGGCCGATAGACGTATCAACTCTTTGACTGCTGACGGACAGTTCATGGAGATATGCAGCCATGATGCTCCTCAAGACGTCCAGTTGTTCTCGCAAGATCTAACGAAGCAATACGGTACAAACGAGTCAAACAATTTGAGAATGACGACGGTATAGTAAAGTGTGCCATGTGTACCTTGATGGTTATATTGACCTCTTCCAGTCTGGGTGCTAACGATTTCCTGAATTCATTCGCGTCTAACAAAAGGCAACAGAGGCTGCTGTTGGCTTTTCTCAGACGTGCCACATTTCCATGGCTCTATGACATAAAATATGTAAAGAATAAAATAAAAACAAAAAAGCAACAAAGTGGACGTCTGTCTGTCTGAGCGTGTGTGTATAACGAGTCTGGTTGTTGTTATCTACTAGTAGGTTGTTGTTGCAGGCAACGTCGTCAATCAGTGATTCTTATCATCACTACAAACAGTACCAATGCAAAAACATGCTGCAAAATGGCCGTTATGTCGAGTGCAGTGCATGCAAAATTTCATTTACCACACCCACTCTAAATTTCATAACCACGCCCACTCTATTCCTTATGGTTACGACCCCACAAAAGCTTTGATGCAAGTTTGTTCACTGAGATGCTTTGCTTCACAAACTGTTGTCACAGAATGCTCAGGCACAAAAGGAACAAATGGTTTACCTCTCTGATGTAAAATTATTTAGTTCACTGTGCTTGACCACGTGATAGCTACATAAGGTGTCCACTTCACAGCAAACGTACAGACACACCCACGTAAACTTGAAATCGCATAACAAAGCAGAACAAAAGAACATCTTACAGTGCACCACATTCTATGACATACAGTCTCTATTCCTAGTACAAAGAGAAATGCGAATCATGCTCTTGTTTGCCACAGCAGTTTCGCTCCTCATACTTGACATTTCAAGAAAGCTAACGACAAGAGTGTTTCTTCATCCACACATTTACCATTTACCATCTTGAAATAGCTTGCTGTTGAACGACAAAGTGCTTTCTTGATCGTTTTATTGTTGCACATGACCTGGAAATGGGTGAAAACCAGTGCATTATCGCACTATTGTGATGGCATCAGAAACTAGAGGTGAGAGGTTACTGGATGCCATCGACAATGCAGATCGGTCATCTATCCTGCATGATAGCTACTAGCCTCAAAGTTCCAGACACATTCTTGGGTCAAGTGCAACAAGGAAAAGATCGAGAAATTGCATGTCGTTCAACAGCAAGCTATTTCAAACTGGTAAAGGTAAATGCGTAGATAAGGCACAATTTCAAGTTTGCGTGGGTGTGCCAGTGCATGTGCGTGATCATGAGCAGGCACAGTTATGGCAAAGTTTGTTGTACACCGAGATGACTTGGAGTAATAAACGGGTTGGAAAATGAGTCATCTATAGCAGTGAGACATTGTAAGATGTTGATATTAATAAAACTGTCACAATCATTTTAGGCTAATAAATCTGTTATTGATATTAACTGAAAACCCCAACAAAAATCCCGCTACGTCCTTGACACCATTGTACCCGTTTATAAAAAATATACGCGTATAGAAAACAGACCATAGCACAGGCACTAAACGAGAACGTTTTATTGTGATTACTTCTGCAAGTTTGAGGTGTAGCATGGCATTCTCCGTCTCCAGAGCGGTAATACGTTCATCTTTAGCCTACAACAATAAATATAATAGCGTACGAGTCTAATAATTGTACACTGTTATTTACAGACCAATAACATTCGCTTGTATCCAAAGAAACTCTTCAATTCTACGTCCACTTCGTCCATACCGTTGCAGGCTCCCGGATGTACATGTTTCTCGGAGACCTAAACAACGCGCGAGGTTTCAAGAAAATTTTATTGCTTTTTTCATGCTGCTTTATTGTCTTCTTGCATTTGCTACAAGGTGTTCTTACTAGTAGCTAACTTAGTCTGGGACACATTTTTTCTCTAAACCTGCATGCGCATATTCAAGAATTTTTTCCTAGAAAGAAGGTCTGTCGCAGTAGAAACGATGAAGCACTGTCTCTACGAACACATTAGCAGATTAGTATCAGCTTTGTCCAACACTACACCCAGTAACTGCATGTATTTCTCCACGGTGCCAGCAATAGCGTAACGTGACTCATCTAGATCTCCATTTCTGCACGTTTACTAGTAGGCTAACTAGCTAGCAGAGCGCATCGTTTCTTTTCTGTAGCCGTTAATTAATTAAATTAAGTTAATTTCTATCGATTACTCAGATAATCTGACCTTAGCAGCTAGATCTGCATGAAAGTGAAGAAAATCACTTGCTAGTACAGTAACTAGCAAATTTGATTAATATTTTACGGTTGCAATGGCAGCTTGTTGAGAGTGCAATTAAATTATGTAATGCATAGTGAATTTGAAAAATAAGTATAGACTAGACTAGTCTCTTGCACAGCCTCTGCTCCTCGCGCGCGCGTTAAGAGGGGACGAAAAGAGCAGAATAGATCGCGATCCGATCGGGATAGTGAGCGTCCACACTGCACTTTGAAAACGCTACCTCCGCCTCATTTTCAATATCACGTGACTGATGACCGATGTGTACGTGTGGCTGCTTTGCTTGTTGATACAGCGACGTAAGGTGAGCGAGAACAAAGACGAGTGAGGAGTGTTAGATGTTCCGACTACCAGCGTAGCGTCGTGGAGGTAACGCCCACTATTTCTAAATAGACATTTTATTGCAATACCTAAGATTAGGACTCTTCGGCGTTCCTGGAAGACATATATTACATAGTGTGACATACAGGCTCGTTGCTCGAACACCTGCGAAGTCAACAGCGCGATTTAAGACTAGCCTCGCAAGCCAGGCTCTTCCGCGCAGTCGCTAACCGCACGTGAATCACACGAGGAGGAGGAGCTTTTACCGGAATTGCTCCAGCGCAAGAAGAGCCTGGTCGCTTTCGAGAACGTCATAGTGACGTGAGACCCCCGATCCGGTTTCATAGCTTGATGAAGCTAATTCGATTTCCTAAAGAGCACATTAATGTACTTGCGTTTGAAAAATGAAGCAGAGAGGTAGCCCTTCGCGGAGAGCGCGTGAACACGAAATCCAGTGAAGCTGTTGATGGACAAAGTGCTGGTGAATACTGAGCTCAGGAATGGCCTACATGGAACTGGTCCACTGAACCTACACTCTCCAGCAATGTTCGTTTCTACTGAACTCATCTGCAGGTTTGCGCGAATTGAAACCGACGTGTAGCAGTGTCCACCACTCTTGCGCGACTACTCTGACATCTATAGTCTGTGGGGGAAATGGTGTAAGAACTGCCGGCCCTGTTTCACTCAACGGTTCATCAAAACAGTGGCATAAAGCTCGTTGACCTCTCCACGTCATGATCAGATTGGCGTGTATTGCTAACGCAGTCTATGTGACGGTACTTTTGACTCAGCAAGCAGCACTTTTGTACGATATTGGCTCTCCTCACGGTGAACTGGAAACATCTAGGCATGGGAAAACAGCAGTGCAGTGGATCTACCATGTTCAGGAAGTGTAGAGTTGACTCGTAGTTGCATGTGTTGTGTACTACGTACGACTTGTTCCAATGCACGGACTCTGATTGCTACATAGACCCTAACCGCGTACAACGAGTTCATTTCTTAAACTACCGCGCTGCAGATGTATATTCGGCGGTGTACTGTTGGCGAAACTGAATGCTGAAATGGAGTCGTGACACTGCAGAATATTACATGGCTGAGCTGTCTACATACGTACTAGAAGCGAACGATGATGTCAACTACGTACTTCGTGCAAAACAAGCGAGTGCGTGAAGCGATGTCGCGTGTTCTCAACTTTCATACTACATGCTTAGCTAATAGAATTAGCTTTATCAAGCTATGAAATCAGATCCGGGGTCCTACGTCACTATGACGTTCTCGAAAGCGACCAGGCTCTGCTCGCGCTGGAGCAATTCCGGCAAAAGCTCCTCCTCCTCGTGTGATTCACGTGCGGTCAGCTCAGCGACTGCGCGGAAAAGCCTGGCTTGCGAGACTAATTTGAGACCTTGTTTGGAGAGAGGAAAGTTGCACGGTGAACGAACGCCTTGCTAAGCCGAAAGTGGCAACTCAACTACGCACTGCAACACCGTTGAGTCAACACACCACTAGACGCCTTTCTCACTACAAGCCTAGATAATTATCTACCGTGCTATCATGGTACGGTGTTGTCAGAAAACTAGATTCTTTGAGACGGCCGTGTGCTCTTATCTATGAATGCCACTTGTTGTAATTATCACCTTGCATTACCGCTGATGCTAACGTTAACGTCAAAGCCACGCCACAATCGGCAGTGACTGTAAATGTAAGGCAACTGTACACTGTACAACTTGTCAAACCACTTGCTAGCGTGTTCTACTGTTTAGCTTCTGGCTAATTAAATGTTGATCTGTCTTGAAAAGAACTGTCTGATGTAATACACAACGCATGTCTATATCACAGAACAAATTAGACTACTGAAAGTGTCTAGTACAGTATAATTCAGGTAATGACTGTGCAACAATTGGTCAACTAATCAATTTATTAAAAACTATGATCTATTAATAATAAACTGCAGTTACATGCCTTTATAATTATTGGAAAATTGATCTCATTTGCATATTATACTTGTAGTACATACTCACTATTTGTCATAAGAGACTCTCTCTGATGAATTTATGGTCGTGTGATTAATATTTTGATAATAATTAATACTATAGGTGATTATTCACATTTGTGACACAGATTGTTCACATTTGTGACACAGATTGTTCACATTTGTGACACAAGCAAGACTTTAATTGGGTTGATTTGATTTCAAGAGTAGACACTACCCACTGTTTCAACTTTTCTTTCTTTTAATTTTCTCAATTTTCTGGATCTCTGCAGTGGTGCCACATCTAGCACAAGACAGACAATCTTTTCCACGATGAACACTTTCTCCACTTTTCTCTTCCCCATACTAGATGCCTAGACATGTAGAGTATGTATTAGAATGCCTGAACAAACAGTTCAGCCTCTACATCTCTTCAACATCAATCCCCTTGGCTAGCTATGCCTCCTTATATTATCAAAACACTTACAACTATCAGCAAACTCGAAAATAAATTTGATACAGTTACGTAATTACAGAAGAACAGAACAAGCGAACAGTATGAACTCATATTACAAAGTAAATGAATATCGAAACGCCATCACTTGCCCTCTTTACAATTTACTAGGTTGTTGGTGAAAAAACGCCAAGAGACGGCAGTGTGCTCAAAAACTAGCGAGACGCTACCACGTGATTTAGCTAATCGCAAAGACGCTAGTCTATCGTCAGTTATATTGGATAAGACTTAGCCAATATGTTGTCCCTTACGTGCACATCTTCTACAGACAGTGATCTTCGTCCTAGTGTCCTTCTTTCCGCTAGATTTCCGAACGCAACCTTGCCTAGAAAGGCGGAAAACTCCCGGATGTCAAAAATTCTAGCCTCGCCCCCACAATACCAAGGGACGGACTGCATGCATAGATGGCCAGTGTGAACGGGCAAGACTAGACCTGCCCAGAATGGTTTGCTATTACTTGAAATTGTCACTTCCCAACCAGACCACGCACATCCGTAAACGCCCGCACCAACTGCGTGTTCTAGACTGCACGGTCAATTAATTTTCCAACCAGGTAACTAAGTCTAATCTAGATAACAGTCTAGACAGTGGCGTCGTGAGTTAGCTATAGTAGATCTCGTAGATGGTAGACCCCATGCAGCAGCTGGTCTCCCCAGTTTTGGAGTTAGA
Source organism: Corticium candelabrum (assembly GCF_963422355.1). NCBI lineage: Eukaryota > Metazoa > Porifera > Homoscleromorpha > Homosclerophorida > Plakinidae > Corticium > Corticium candelabrum. Next base: position 6,582,835 of record NC_085089.1, on the reverse strand, counting down.
GCGACGCCATGGTATAGGATCCTTTGGCGATTAATTATTCTAAAATAGGAAACCCGTATAGTGTATCCCATCACGCGTGTGTGTGTATCTTAGAGATTCTAGAGACACCTTGTTCGTTTGCCTTACACGTCCAACATTTCTGTCAGCATCCATCCTTAAGAACTATTGGTTTACAGACTTCCGCATCATCTTCTCATTTAATTAACGTCAACATCGTTGAAAATATCTAAATCGAGAGCACGCTGTCCCCGACAGAGCGAAATTAATTAATTAAGCCACTGTCTGCAGCATTAGTATCCTGGAAACGACACGTTAGCAAGTGTACAGAATTGAATAACCTCTTACCTCTAGCTACTAATTAAAATTGTTTTAGTAGAGCTTCAAGCCTTGCGTGTCTCTAACGTAAATCTTGACAACGGAGTGTCGTGGATATCATGTTCTGTACGTGTGTTTACGTTCTAACTCAGTGTTAGAGTCTTGTGAACAATGAGCACTCTGTAAGTTAGATCTCTAACTTTCTATTTTAAGATAAAAGGTCAGAGGGAGTGCATATATAGTACAGGTGTTTAGTAGTTGCTTCCATAACTAAAATAAGTTGTGTCTTGACTCAGGGTATATTTGGCTTTTCAACTGTAATTATCTTTACGGTCTGGTATACATAGAAACCAGACTCTTCCGATAGCGTACGCAATCGTATAGCTTCTATTCTATTCAAAACTATTGCAAAGTGAAATGACTTGACAATTATGAAAGACAACAAATTATACTTACTTAAACTTTATTTTTAATTTTTACTTAATACTTTTTATAATCCAAATCTTGCAGTTGCCCTAGAGAGCCCAAGTATGTCACTAGAATCTAAAAAGCTACAAGATATATATTATAGTATTTATTAATAAAAAATTCCTAGATTAAAGTACTTTTGTATGATGTCAAAAATCAATATTTGATAAGTCACTGTATACAGATCACTCTGTATGTATACAGCTCCTTTTATGTACACTTTACACACTCTATACTCTGTACTTGTATGTAGCCTACTAAATGTTTTTACAGGTACCATCTACCACACTGGTGTGAGGGAAAAGTTAAAACAGCAAATCAATTTTAATTAATACTGTGATGAATAGTCAACAACAACTACCCAGTGTAGTTGTATATACGAGCTCGTTGCTCGATCAATTAATGACTAGAGAGAGAAATTGTGTTTTATAGAGGTTTCGTACTCAGTGTATGAAACGTCCATTCAATTTTCAATTTGGTTTTGAAAATTAGATTTTAATA